>NC_090650.1:57894937-58047437 GCF_040937935.1 Hyperolius riggenbachi
AATATCGCCCTCTGCGCATAGAACTCTCAGTAACTAGCATTCTGTACAGATCACCGGGCAGAACAAAAGAGTGATAGATTTCAGAAGTATATCAGGGAGAGGAAAGCTTTTCCAATGGTCAAACACTGACTTTGTATTTGAATACTGTAAAAAAAAAAATTGTATTTGTTTTTTGCAGTGCAGTTCTTCTTTAAATGTATGTTTTTGGAATGTGGGAGGAAACTGAGGGCAGAACTCTGCAGATAGTGTCCTGGCTCATAATCAAATGAGCGACCCATCGCTGTAAAGGCATGTACACACACTAGATTGATGTCAACTGACAGGGTCAGGACTGGATCTCTCAGGTGACATTGCTGGGTCTCGGCTGTATATGTACAGATGCGATCTGCTGTGATGCAGGGAGTCAAAGGGCCGATACAGCGGAGCAGACTTGACAACACAAGGTGGGTGTGGCGAGCGGTGAGGACAGATGTATCGGCTGCCACTCTGCTGAAATTATGTGCTTGGCGGATGGCTGGTCTTTTGCTGATCAGCGGCTGCTGTACACATGCCGGGTTATTGGCTGAGGTAGTAGTTGCCAGCCGCCTCGGCCAAGTTTAATCCAGTGTGTGTATGGGGCTTAAAGTGGACCTGAACTCGGAACTTCCTCTCTGCTCTACAATAATTCTACAAGAAATCTGCAGTGACTACTTCCTGCTTTCATGGAAGCAGAGGGTTAACATCCTGTGTTTACAAATTAGCTGCTCTACCAAGGCAGCCAGCTGACACAGCTGAGATATCAAATTACACTTGTGATTAGTTGCAGATGAGCGGGGAATTGAACTAAACTGTCTAAATGCATACAGAGTACATTTCTCTGTTTTCCTCTGTCCTGTGCAAGAGTTAGAGAATCCGAGGTGGGTTTTACAAACTTTAGGGGCACAGCGTGGGGGGGGGGGGGGGAGACAATATAGCAACAGAGGCTGGGCATTATATGCAGAACAGTTTTACTTTGGGGGCACAGTGTGGGGGGGGGGGCGAAGACAGTATAGCAACAGAGGCTGGGCATTATATGCAGACCCAGCCTCTGTGTGCTAATGGGGTTTGTAAAACCCACCTCGGGTTCTCTTTAAAGGAGTTCTGTGTAAGTAAAAAAGTAAAACAAGCTGACACTTACCTGAGGCTTCTATCAGCCCCTTGCAGCGGTAATGTCCCGCGCCGTTCCTCACCGCCGGTCCCCGAGTGATTACACTGCGGCTGCGCGGCCGAGCTCTCGTTTTCCGCACGCGTCATCAGAGCTTACTGCGCAGGCGCAGTACAAGAAAATTTCGTACTGCGCCTGGGCAGTAAGCTCCCGATGACGCGAACGGTAGTGCGCATTATTCGACTATGCCAGACTAATAATGCCCGGTGCCGGCGGTGGGAAACAGGTAATCAGGAGGACGGCGTGGGACATCACCGCTGCAGGGGGCTGATAGAAACCCCAGGTAAGTGTCAGCTTGTTTTACTTTTTGACTACCACAGAACCCCTTTAACCACCCTGGCGTTCTGATTAAATCGCCAGGGTGGCTGCGGGAGGGTTTTTTTTAAATAAAAAAAAAACTATTTCATGCAGCCAACTGAAAGTTGGCTGCATGAAAGCCCACTAGAGGGCGCTCCGGAGGCGATCTTCCGATCGCCTCCGGCGCCCAGAATAAACAAGGAAGGCCGCAATGAGCGGCCTTCCTTGTTTTGCTTATATCGTCGCCATAGCGACGAGCGGAGTGACGTCATCGACGTCAGCCGACGTCCTGACGTCAGCCGCCTCCGATCCAGCCCTTAGCGCTGGCCGGAACTTTTTGTTCCGGCTACGCTGGGCTCAGGCGGCTAGGGGGGCCCTCTTTCGCCGCTGCTCGCGGCGAATCGCCGCAGAGCGGCGGCGATCAGGCAGCACACGCGGCTGGCAAAGTGCCGGCTGCGTGTGCTGCTTTTTATTTCGTTAAAATCGGCCCAGCAGGGCCTGAGCGGCAGCCGCTGGCGGTGTTGGACGAGCTGAGCTCGTCCAGACCGCTCAGCTGGTTAAGGTCCACTATTTTAAGGCAATTACACTAGTCCACTATGCCAGTGATCTGCAAACTTGGCTCTCCAGCTGTTAAGGAACTACAAGTCCCACAATGCCTTTGCCTTTATGAATTATGACTGTGGCTGTCAGACTAAACTGGTCATTCATCAGAGAAGTGAATTGTGGTGCAGATAGACCAGAATCAGAATCTATTTATTTCGCCAAGTAAGTTTTGCACTTACAAGGAATTTGTCTTGGCACATTACTGAATAGGAGGAGACTGAGGTGAGCCGATGACAGCCGGGTGCTTACCAAAATTAGCCGGGTGCAGCACCCGGCTAAAAGAGCCTGGAGAGAACACTGCACCATGCAATTTTCACTTCAGATCTGATTCAAGCGAGTGATCAGATCTGATTGGGCATAGAAGAAGGCTAACCCTGTACTCTGCTTTACTTTTCAGGACATCCATTCCGGACAGTTGATCACTCAATATTGCTTGCGGTTTCCTTCCATTCCACCCTTAAAATTGCATTTCATGATCTTACACAAAAGTCGTTTAAACATGCAGTGGGAGTTAATTTCACTTGCTTTAATTCTCTTCTGCTATTTGCAATTTATCACAGCTCTATTCACTGACCTAATTATATATGCACTGGCCCTAGGGGCATTGTTCTCCATACTCGCCCATCCCACTTTGTGCTCTTCCGTCCTACCACCCCTTGCTTAGCAACGGAACACATCGCTGCCTTGGCTCTTCACCGTTACTGAATGGATTGAGTTCCCAGCTCTCCTTGTTGACAGTACTCCTAGTATGTGTGTATGAGGCTTTACGTTGGGCTAACAGTGACAAAGGTGCACAGGCTACCTGGCTTCTGGCTCCTCACAGTGATACTCACTCTCTGGACTCTGCCCCTGCATGATGTAATGTATGAGAAGTCAATGACCTGCCGTCTGTTGCTCGGAGGATTCAGTGATGATATTACTCAAATGTGTTCTTTTGATCTGCAGCTACTTAAAAGCCTTTATGTGCATCATTCTGCTCTTCTGCTTTACAAAGCTTGTTGTGACCGTGAGTCACATGTACCTTATTAAGGATGAGCAGTTCCTGATCACCTCTCTTATGCTGTTGATCATACCTTATAATTAGCCTGCTCTAGTCAAAAGGACTAGGCTGTGGACAAGCAGATCTCTACTTGAGTGATTGGCACAGAGCGATCTGCCTGTCCATCGTGTTCTCATCTTCAAAGCAATGAGCGCTGCCACAATCTATTCCCTAGCTTGGCTGATTTGTGTATGTCTGCTGATAAGGTCTCCATTAGGGCACCCATACACTTATCGATTTTCAGTTTGACACCCCAATATGATCAAAACTATTCATCATTCCTGATGGAAAGTTCTTGCTTGAAAAGTGAGCAGGACGAGTGCGTAGACTAGCTGCTGACTGACTGAACCCCCCCCCCCCCAGCTCCTCGGGGCCCTTGCAGGGTGCTGGAAGTCGGGCGCACACTCGCCTACCTGCCGGCTCCTTCCTCCTGACCTCCATCCTGCTGGTGCACCTGTGTCCTGATGGCATGGACATCATGTGACCGGTGAGTGTGCTCTGGTGCTAACACTCTGCAGGGGCCCTGGGGAAACCGGGAGGGCCTGCCAATCAGACCTTCGCTGAAGCAGTGGAGGTCCCATAGATTTTTTTTTTTTTTTTTTATATAGTTTTCAGGGTGAAATAATGTGCAGCCTGTGGCAGTAATAGATCCCTCTCTGATCAGATTTGATCAGAGAGAGCTACGTCTTGGTAGGACAAGGCTGGATAAATTCCAGGAACCAGGTAGCCAGTGCACCGTATCCATAAACAGCTGGTGCCCTAAAGCATACCTGTCCCAAGGCAAAGTTACCTAAGTTAAACACAGAGGTATGTTCATGCTGGATCCACATTCCTCTGTGTACAAGGAGATCAGACTAGTGCTCAACACTGCAAAAACTGTCGAGGTAATCGTTGACTTCAGGAAGTCTGCTCCCACCTCCAATTTATATTGACGGCGCTGAGGTAGCTAGAGTGCCCTGCCGCTCGCCTTCTGGGCACTACCAGTGATCTCAGCTGGAAGCCTCACATCACTGCCACCCAGCAGAAACCCCAGCAGAGACTGTACTTCATCCACCAGCTGAGGAAGTTTGGTATGGCCCAAGAGATTCTGACTAGTTTCTACTCTGCCACCATTGAATCGATCATCTGCTCTTCCATCTTGGTCTGGTATGCTAGCGCCACTGCCAGTGACGGGAACAAACTACAGAGGGTCATCAGGTCAGCAGAGAGGATCATTGGGAGCCCCCTCCCCTCACTTGCCCTCCTACACAACAAAAGACTGTGATCTAGGGCCACTGAGGATTGCCAACTACCCCTCACAACCCAGGCCACCGCTACTTCAGTCTGCTTCCATTGTGTTGGAGGCTTCGGGCCATCACCACAAAGACCACTAGACACATTCTTTCTTCCCCTTGGCTGTCAGCCTCCTAAATTCCTTCCACATACTCCTATCACTGCAACCCACACAGAGCGGTGCTCAGATGCTAGAAAGCAGCCAGTAGCTACAGAAAGGTTGGAAGACGACACTGGAGGCGTGATGAATATTTTATGCCCTGCAACTCCCCCAAAACCCCAAAGCGAAAATCCCAGTTATCCCCTCAGGTTAGTTGATACTACCCGGTTGCTTGAGCTGTGGATAACTGAGACTGTTGTATTCTGAACCTAAAATTATTTTGGATCCACAGATAATGGATTCACAATTTAACTTCCCCCCCCCCCCCCCTTCCTTATTAAGCCTGAACTGCGTACTTTCGTTGACTGCTGTTGGCTACCTCCCTACCAAGTTCCCTTCTTTTGCGGTTTCATGCAGCTGAATGGCGCTGTTTGTCACCCCCACATGTCAGGGTTTGTGCGGTTACCTGTCAGAGCAAAAAATGCATCAAGCCACATCTAAGCATTGCTGCGGTAGCTGGCTCACCGGCACCCATGTGAGTGCTAGCAAGCCTCCGTCCATGCACAGGAGCCACTGACAGGCGGTGAATTCCCCACCTCCAGCCTGCCGTGTGAAAGCCGCATTTGGCCAAAAATCTCCTGTCTGCAGAGTCTCTACAAAGACTGCTGACTAATATTTTATTGGAAAAACCTGTCCAGTCACTCCTGTGTATGGCAGCACCGGTTCCCCGCCTTCTCATTTCTTTGATGAGAACAGAAATTAACCGATTCAGTAATTCCTATGCTGAACATCTCCACTATGTCAGGCGCCGTGAGGGCAGTGGGCACTTGAAGGGTGCTGGCACCTTAGTAAAGCTAGTTCTTTTATATTAACTTAAATACATTTTAGAGATATTATTTATATTGATAAGAAATGGGATCTGCATGCGACACGGAGCTGTATGTTACAAGACGAGGGAAGAACTGCACATAAGAGTGCTTCGAGCTGCATGTTCCCAAAAAATTAGGCTCTGACTGTTTTTGATAAGGGATTATTTATTTTTGGTCGTGGGCTACATGGTGCGTGAAGTTGTAGTAGACATTTTAAAGGACAGATCCGAGGTTAAAAAAACAAAAATAAAACCCCAAGATCTAGGCCATGCCACGTGATTGCGAGTGGCACGGCTGCACACCTGTGCAGGCGCAGAAGATGCCGATCTGCCAAGGCCAGCATCTGCAATGGAGGGGACACCGGAGCAGCAGCGAGGGACAGATCAGCACCCAGGGGCTGGAGGAAGCACCAGGTAAGTAGATCTCGCTTTTTTTTTTTTTTTTTTTTTAAACTTCGGACTTATCCTTTAAGGCCAGGTTTCCCTTTTAGACAGACCTCCATCGGCGAGTGGGATTGGACAGATTAGTATCTGCTCCGATGGTCCAATTAATGTCTGAAGCAGTTGTTTCAACAGGCTATATCGTGAATGCATCCACTCTCCAAGGAAGATCGCAGCACAAGTGTGGTCTGCTTAGGAACAAATCCGTTGCGTACTGAAGCGTGAACGGATTATTTTCATAAAATGGGGTGCATCGACTGTTAAGCTGAATATTCGCCTGACGCAGGCAGATGTATCCCAGTGACGTCCCCGACGACTGGCGTTCCCCGGTCCTCCTTCCTGCCGGCAGGTACACGTAACATCAGCCGGGCGTGAGCGCGAAGTCAAGTGATTGCGGTACTTTGCACAAAGTCGTCCGGGATATTAAAGATCCGCTGTGACGGTCATTATTGCCGTGCTTCACCATAGTTTGTGTAATTGCATCTGTACCCATTGTCACAAGATCACGGAAATGATCACTTGTCGCTCAAAAAAATGCCATCCGTTGGAAAAATGGTCACAGAAATCACATAGTGGGTACAGGCCTCGAGTTTTCTGATGTGGGAGACCGGACCAAAAATGTTTTATTTATTTATTTATTTTTTTTCTGTATAGGGAACACTGTTTTATGGGTACTGGGGCTTAGGAGATGGCGTGAATGTATAACAGTGTGGACAATGCTGTACTGCTATGGTGCTTTGGAAAGGGGGTATAAGCGAGAGTGTGTGTGTATGTGTGTGTGTGTGTGTGTGTGTGTGTAGCTATTAACTTTTACCTTCTCAGAATGTGATGGAGATCAGTGAAGTGCAGGTGTGGTTGGTTTCCGATTGAATTTAGATGCTAGCATGTGATAAACTTAATTATGTTTGCGCAGCAATCATGGTGATTAGGGCTAGAGGAAATCACAAAGATTGGCTGTAATTCTTTCCTTTCCTCCAGGCCCCAATCACTCACTATAAAGCAAATATTCACCTAAATTTATGCAGAGAAGAAAGAGAACATGCCACTGCTTTGCGGGGTATCATTTATTCTCTAGTATGCAGTGTGTGATGATTTGTGTTTGATCCATGCTTGCTGCTGTGCAGTGTGCCATGGCTGGAACAGGCAGTTTACTGGTTAATGCATCATGTGACCTTTTCTTTTCCCTGACATGGAAGTTGTGCAATCATGTGGCTATTCCATGTGTGTATGACATTATCTAGTGACGAATGAGAGGTCCAGGTTGGATTGGAGAGATGGATTCTAGTGAGGATGATTATTATGATGGGAAAAATTCTTAAGGTGGCCACTAACTGTCCAATTTCTAGCTAAAAATCATTCTAGCGATCAGAAATTCTGATCGGATTGGTTGTAAATAACCTCAGTTGGACACAATTGATTATGAACGAGTGAAAAAAATGTCGTCCGAATGAATTTTCGTCAAACCAAAATTTGGATTTTCTTGTTGGTTGTGATAGATGGGAAGCAAAGATTGGTTCGTTGATGGTGTAGTGAACGATGTATTACAATATTTCACTTCCGATCAGAATTTCTGATTGCTCGAACGATTTTTCGCTAGAAATTGGATCATTAGTGCCCACCTTAACATCCTAGTTGGCTTCTTATGGAAGAGGGAAGTTGAGATTGGCAAATCAATGAACATGGCAACGGTCATGGCCGCTAGTATACTGCAACAGTTGCTAATAGCCATGATGTGCTAATCTTTGCTGGACTATTAAACCTATTAGAATTCTGTACCTGTTGAAGTATTACTATTATGTACTTGTGTAGTGCTGGCACATATTTTCAACCCTTGGGCTTGGTTCAGTGTTCATTTGCATAACGCACCTGTTAGGAGTGTGAACTGCAATGCAGACTGGACTTAGACTTTAATACAAAGCCTGCGTGCATCGGGTTAGAATAACACAATCAGTTACAATGCAGTAATGTGAACAGGCCCATAGAATTGTATGGGCAGGGAGTTCACATGCAGAATTATTCTACAGTGCAACTGAGCCCTGTGAACTAACCCATATACACTGATAATCCTGTCTGTCATGCCCATTTATCTTCTGCTTGTGTATTTGCACCTCACTCATTGCCGGCTATAGCACGTAGCTTGTCTATGGCGTCACAGGCACAACATGTGGTATTCCCAGCAGCAAGTGAGGCGCAAATACAGACGTGGAAGATGGCTCGGCCCTATGGCAGTCCACAGCAGATAGGTAAAGTATAAAGTACAGGCTGAGGGTCACATGACCTGGGCGTGGGTGCCAAGGATCTGTCGCGTTAGTCACAATATCGCATGCTGCTACCGCCGCTCAGCTGACCGAGCACGTCGGCCTGAAATTCCCCAGCATATTTAATTGATTTGGTCGAATGGTTGATCGAACATGCTCTTGGCGGCACAGATTTTCATCTGATTCAATAATTATTGAATCAAATGGTCGATCGGCCAAGTCGCCGTATGTATGTTTATTGGTTCCTTTAAGGTGGCCATACACTGATAGATTTGCAGCAGATTCGACCATCAGATTTCTGTCAGATGCCTGAATCTGACAGGAATTTATCTGTGTGCGCCACACACTAGGAACAGATTTCCAATAGATTTCAGAATAAAATCTATTGGAAAAATATTGAATAGCGGTCTAAATGCATTACTGCATAATTTAGATCCAGTGCAACTGTATGAGCCATTGATCTGCTGCCAGCAGCAGATCAACCTAGATTTTCCATTCTGTCAGATACAGCATATCGATCTCAATCGGCCACACATCGATCGATTGTGCATCGATTTGCATCTGATCGTTTGGATCGATCTCTGAAATTGAACAGTGTATGGACCCCTTTACAGATATTCCCCTGGTATGGTTAAAAATCCCTCCCCTAATGGCTTACTTTCCCTCCAGATCCTGGGGTCAGAGTGGAGGCCGGCCCCTGCTGTGAGGAGGCCAGTGGGCCATTCATTCACAATTCATTTGCTAATGAGGCTGAAAGTGGGCGGATCTCAGGATGAAAGCCTTTGGGCACCCCGTTGGTTGATACTTGCACAATATAGCTCAACCCTTGTCTTGTGACTCTGCCTTATTCCTTATTCAGCTTTAACCATTCTCCATAGCTCATTCTGCTTATCTGTTTATTCCTATTCGCCAGTCTTTGTGATGCGTGTGTGTTTACTCACCATGTTCCTATTGCGAGACATAAAGTCTGACATTGTTAGCAGCTCTGATAAGCCTCATGTGTATGTCCTCTGCCAGCCTTCACATGTCCTTACGTGACATGCAGGAGAGGCGTGTAGGCTCCCGTGTTCCCGCTGTGTGTCTTTGTGTTTCCTCAGCTCTCGCATGTGGGAAATGTTTATCTCCTTCAGCTAATGACAAGGCAGATAGAAAGCATGCCTCTCACTGATTGCTCCTGATTTCAAAATGTTTTGCTCTATAGCCTTTTTACTGTAATGAACAGTCATAATTGAATGGGAGTGATGCACAGCTTTATAACCTGTCCTCAGGCAGCTGTGGGTCTTCATTTATTTACCTTTCAAAACAAACAAACAAACAAACAAACACTCTCTCAAGACAGCCAGGCAGAGTGTGCTGTTTAAAGGGAACCTAAAGCAAGGTTTCCATATTTTTTCCTATTAAGATACCAGTTGCCTGGCTATCCTGCTGATCTCTTTAGCTGCAGTAGTGTCTGAATCGCACACCTGAAACCAACAAACAAGCATGCAGCTAATCCAGTCAGACTTAAGTCAGATCACCTGATCTGCATGCTTGTTCAGGGTCTATGGCTGAAAGCATTAGAGGCAGAAGATCAACAGGACAGCCAGGCAATACATTGTTTAGAAATAAATATAGCAGCCTCTATATCCCTCTCACTTTAGCTTCCTTTTAAGGATCCTTTTACAATTGTTGCGACGCAATTTGTGAGAGGCAAAAAAGGGCTACTGCAGCTCATCGCACCATTGCACACTGTTAGGCACATGCGGTAGGGAAAGTTGCTGCAAGTGGCCTTTAAAAAGTCACACCCTTCAGTCACGTGCATAATGCTGGACAGGAAGTGTCATCTGAATATCCGCATCCGCCCATGTGCACCGCAAATGCATCAAAGTTGCGTGTTACCCTTCACTTTCATTGCTTGAGGTGCTGTGTGCAGTAACGCACTGAAGCTTCTGCATCAGCTGGAGCAATTTCATTGCATTGTCTGAAGCAGGGCTGTGTAGTCAGAGAAATTTTGGGTACCCAGAGTTTGAATTGGTGGTTTCATAAACTGAGTCAGTCACAGGGCTGTGGAGTCGGTTGAAAAATCATCAAACTCCTCAGTTTATGAAACCTCCGGCTCCGACTCCAGGTACCCAAAATGACTCCGACTACTTAGTCTAATACTTACCAGGGCTATGTATTTGGTTCAGAAATCATCCGACTCCTCAGTTTACTGAAACTCGGACTCCACAGCCCTGATCAGTCAGATGATTTGTGTACCAACTCCACAGCCCTGTCTGAGTTATTTTGGGTACCTGTAGTCGGTGGTTTCAGAAAACTTTGGAGTCAGATGATTTTTGAAACAAATCCATAGCCTTTGTAAAAATTAGACTAAGGAGTGGGAGCAATTTTGGGTATCTGGAGTCGGAGTTGGTGGTTTCAGCAAACTGAGAAGTCTGAGTTGGATGATTTGTGTACAGACACCACAGTCCTGGCAGGACATGGTTATGTACTGTGGACTCGGGCTGCGGTAGGAAAGGAGAACGCGAAAGGTGGTCACAAACGGTCCAATTCCTAGCGAATAATAGTTTGTGATCAGAAATTCTGATCGGATTGGTTGTAAATCTCCATTGATGGGCACAATCTATTACAAACGATTATAGACTGAATTTTCGTCAAACGAAAATTTGGATCTTCTTGTCTGTTATAGATGGGAAGCAAAGAATGGTTCGTTGATGGTGTAGTGAACGATTTTACTTCCAATCAGAATTATCTGAGCGCTCAGACGATTTATGCTAGAAATTGGATCATTAGTGGCCACCCTAAAGAGAACCTGAACTGAAAATAAAACCTCAAAATAGCTAGTCACACGTCAAACTTGACTCCTGTGTAGTCTACTCATCAATCTTTCTCCTCTCCTGCGTCCTGTGTGTCCACTGTGATCAATGGAATTCTCAGTCCTCCTTTTTAAAAATGGCCATTACCCCATAACAGCTTCCTGGTCACCACACTGTTAAACTGTAATATCACCCATTTGAGCCATAGGGAAACATGGACATTACCTTGCACATTTAGTTGTAACTGACAGCTGCTGATATACAACTGACAGCAACTGGTATATTTCAGTTCTGACAAAATATTGTCAGAACTGGAAGGGATCACTATAAAAAGAAAATGGTGAGCTTCTGAGAGGGACTGACAGTGAGGTTAGTATGCTATATTCATTTGCAGCTACGTCATGTGTTTATTTTAAATTTACTTGCTTCAGGTTCCCTTCTAGCAACGCAGTAAGTGTAAAAGGGGCCTAAAAGTCTCCATATATCTCACATCTGGTTCCCTTTAAGCAGATTTTAAAAATTTCTCATTCCACTTTAAGAAAAACGTTCTCTGTGATGGACAGTGAGGATAAGTCTGGGTTATAAAGAGGCCTGTAATTTGTGAAACCCGCATGCTTACATAAAGCCACATTGGTGTGCTGACATCTGAAAAGTAAGCATTTTCTAAAAGGGCTAAAATTAAGTGAGAGTAACTGGCTTGTAAATTCCTTCCCTGAACCTACGTGGCATGTCTCATGCAATTCCACTGGCATTACTTATCTGTGTACTCATATGTACAGCAGCAGAGTATTCCACAGCTTATTACAAAGTACACAGAACCATAAACATCTGGCTCAGCCCCCACCTGTGCTTCCAGTCTAATATTCCTTCCCAAAGGAAGCCTGACCAGCACTGTTTGATCCAACTCCTTGATTGCCATCTGTGTAATTGGATTTATTATTTTTTAAAAACTATATTTGCCCTCCTACTGAAACAGTGTCCCCCTGTTCAAATGAAGACTACCTGTGTCCTGAATCCGTTGCCAACTTGGCTACGGCCCATCTGAAAGCTTAACCTCCCTGGAGGTATTGGCGGTTATGCACGCTGCATAACGGTATTGATGCTGGTGTATGCGCATGGTGCACATGGACACATAACGTTAGCTCCCTTGTGCGATTGGTAAGATGCACTGTCTTTCCCAGGAGAGGAAGTTAGGATGTGTGCTTCTAATCCATTGATAGGTTTGATGCAATGAATGTGTTTGCATGTCTGCACTATGCATGTTACAGGGCCAGAGTTAGGACACCTATATTTACCTGGGTACTTCTACGCAGTATAGGTGACTAAGCGTAAGAATGCATTCTTCTGTGAACTAAAACCCTGGCTTTTAATTTAGCTGTAGGGATAACAGTTGTGCCTGGATGAGTAAATCTGTGAATGCATTTGTTTGAACATTTGCATGTGAGTGTGCGAAGGATTAATTGATTTTTGGTATTGATGTGCATACATATCCATATTCTCCTGCACTGTGTATACTAGACTCTTGCTTGACAAGTTACAATTGTCCTCTACCTCACCATTGCTGTGCACAGCCACAGACCCTCTGAGGCAGGGGTCACACTTGTCGGCTTTCGTGCGCGTTTTCTGCACAGAAAAACTGTTTTCAACTGAGAACTCATGTTAATCAATGAGCTAGGTCTCACTTGAATGCAGATTTCGCTCGCAGAAAAAAAACTGACATCTTGCGCAATTTGTCAGTTTTCTCTATAAATTACAGCTGTTGTAAGGTAGAGGTCACACCTGTCTTTCAGTTTTCTGAAAAGGGTACAAACTGAAAGACAAGTGTGACCCCTGCCTGAATGTATCTGACATGTCAGATATTTTCTCATGCCTGTGCTTCCTGCTGTGTATGGGCACGGCTGTACTGTGACGACGTGAGTATCGGTGTGCTTGTGCAAGAAGAAAGCCCACCCATGGACTAAGGCCTTGTTCATATTATAAATCACCATCACTATCGCAAGCGTTGGCGATTTATGGGGTGATTTTGAAAGCTTTCAGAGCGATTTTGACTTAGAAAAGTGCTTTTATAAGCGCTTTTCTAAGCACTTTTGCGGAGCAATTGTTTTTTCACTTCCTGACATCAGTCAGGAAGTGAACTCTTTAAAGGGAAGGTCCAAGCAAAATAGAAAAATGAGTTTAACTTACATGGGGCTTCTACCAGCCCCATGCAGCCATCCTGTGCCCTCGTAGTCACTCACTGCTGCTCCAGTCCCCCGCTGGCAGCATGCCGACCTCGGAGGTCGGGGGCCGCATTGCGTACATTTTTACGCATTCCAACTAGTGCAGGAACAGTAACACACACATTTTTACGCATTAGTGGTTTAATGCCTAAAAATTTACGCATTGAACCAGTAACGCGTAAAAATGTATGTGTTACTGTTCCTGCACTAGTTGGAATGCGTAAAAATGTACGCAATGCGGCCCCCAACCTCCGAGGTCGGCATGCTGCCAGCAGGGGACTGGAGCAGCAGTGAGTTACTGCGAGGGCACAGGATGGCTGCATGGGGCTGGTAGAAGCCCCAGGTAAGTGAGACTCATTTTTTTTATTTTGCTTGGACCTTCCCTTTAACCCAGAAATGAATTAATACAATGTATTAATTAATCAAAGTGCTCGGGAAATCACTATACAAAGCACTTTTGCAAGCGCTTTTCAATTTCCTTATACCTTCCATGGTGCCAAAACGCTCAGAAAATGGTACATGTAGCGCATTGGCGATTTTAATAAAATCAAAACTGTCCTAGGAAATCATCACACAGGCGCTTTTGGAGTGATTTCTAAAATCATCAGCGCCTAAGCACTTCTTCCATTGTTTTTACTCCACTCCAGGGCCCGTCTCCCTGTCTTGTCTCCTGGGGCAGCTGTCCCACATCACAAACTATAGAGCCCCATCTACCCGATACCATTCATTGTACGATTCAATTACGATTCTATTTATGATCCGATTAAATCCGACATGTCCGATCAGGATTCAATTCGATTTGCCATTGTTTTGCAATGACAAATCGAATTGAATCGAATCCCGATCAGACCTGTCTGATTTAATCGGATCGTAAATATAATAGTATCGTGTAGATTGGGCTTAGAGGCCAAACATTAAATGCCTCAAGTGGTCGTGTTTGGTATGTGCTACGGTGCTCCTAGCATTTGGTTCCGAGGGCTGGTGCACACCGAGCGGCTTTTTCAGCGTTTCTGCAGCCGCTTGCGGCTGCGGATCCGCTTGGTCAATGTATCTCAATGGGGTGGTGCACACCAGAGCGGGAGGCGTTTTGCAGAAACGAAAAATGCCGGGGTGAGGCATTTTTTGGATTGCGTGCCGGCTGGATCAGGTAATGTATGCGGGGGGGGTGGAGGAGGAGGGCGGGGGAGCTCCACAGATTGTGAATCGGTTTCGTAGTGAAATCAATTAAAAATCTGTTTGCAGTGTAGGCAGCCAATAGATCGTGCATGCTAGAGATCATCATGACTGCCATGCAACTAGTATTGTTTAAAAGGAAACATCCGTATCCCTCTCAGTTTAGGTTCCCTTTTAAAGGATAACCGAGGTGACATGTGATAGACGTGTATGTACAGTTCCAAACACACAAATAACTAGGCTGTGTTACTTTTTTCTTTCTCTGCCTGAAAGAGTCAATCAGGTATGCAAGTGAAAGTTTCTGTCCAGGTCGGGACCGGGTCAGACTATAGCATAATCCTCACTGATAAGTAATTACAGCCATAAACCACTTTACTGTCAGTAAGTGGCTCCTGAAAGCAGAAAACATATATAAGAGTCAATAATAAATTAATTTGAGATCTGGTATACTTCAATGAAGTTGTCATTGAGCAGAGACAATGAAACCGCAAAGATTTAAAAACTTTATTTAAATATAAAATAAAACTGTGGGATAGCTAAGAAGGGCCATTTTTGGGTGAAGAAGGATTTTTCTCATCAGTTTTTCACCTCGGATGTCCTTCTGTCTGCATCTGTTGCTTTTTTTCTTTTTCACTACTATACTTCTCATTGAGAACATTGATAAAGTTGGAATGAAGCAGCCCTTTCATGTAAAACAGTGTTTAGTTCTATATTTGGGCTGCTTTATGTGTTTAGCAGACACATGTGCTGCAGGCAGAGCATGAAGAGACTCTTCTCTACAGATCTATGGCCCATGTTTACAGGCAGCAGTGTAAATGTATACTGGATGGATTTGTGATCTTGCTGTCTGTTCATCCCTAGAAATGTTTAAATAAGGAAAGCTTGCAGGCAGCCCTGGTCTTCCTGTGTGCTCTGCCAGTGAATGAGCGGGCACAGTGCCAGAAATGTGTTGGCACCCTAATGAGGCTGTAGCTTCGGCAACTGTCCCAGGCTGAATGCGCTCTCAGTGGGCCCTGTGTGATCTTCACAAGAGGCTGCTTCAGGAGGAGATTTACTGTTTGGAGCTGCATGCAAGCACTTCGTAATTTGCTGTAATTGTATTTTTTTCCATACAAAATTGCGTAATGATTGGTGGAAATCTGTAGTGAAGGGAATGTGGAGGCGGTCAGTGGCTTAATGCTTCCTCTGGGAATGCCAGTTCCCATGTCTTGCTGGTCCATTGGCTTTGATATTTTCTCAGTCGGTGACCCAGAAAAAGTATGCAGATCAGGAGTTTTGATTTCACTGCTTGCATACTTGTTATGGGCCAGAGATTCTTAAAGGACTGAAGATGGAGACAGCTATGTTACTAGCAGTTTTTACAAGGTAGTCTGTAGACCCCCCCCCCCCCCTTTTTCTGCTTTAGGATTTCTTAAAGTGGACCTGATCTCAGACCTTCTCTGCTCGAAAAAGATAAATGGCATAATAACCTTTTAGAATTTTTTTTTCCCGTTACAGCTGATACAAATCCTGCCATAAGGCACCGTTTCCACTAGTCACCGCACAAGGCTGCGAGATGCGCAGTGGCACTTCCTGCTCTGCGGGAAAGCAGACAAATCCCATGAGCCGTGCCATGCATGGCTATGGGATTCGCAGCCTCCCACGCGAAAACTGTGGCCAGGGTCGGGCGAATCGCTAGGGTAAGCTATTCGGCCAGCGGCACCATAGTTGCCTATGGGAGACTTTCCCCGCGCGATTTGCAAGCAGGGAAAATCTCCGAATTTGGCCCGATTTCCGAGCTAGTGGAAACGGGCCCTTAATCTGCAGTGTCTACTTCCTGCTTTCATGGAAGCAGACATAGGGTTAACATTCTCTGTCAACAGATTAGTTGCTCTGCCAAGGCAGCCAGCTGACACAGCTGAGAGATCAAATTATGCTTGTGATTGGTCACAGATGAGGAGGCCTCCCGTGTAGTCTACTCCTCAATCTTTCTCCTGTCCTGCTTCCGGTTTGTCCACTGTGATCAATGGAATTCTCTGTCTTCCATCTTGAAAATGCCCATTACCCCATAATGGCTTCCTGGTCAGCACACTGTTGAACTGTAATATCGCACACTTGAGCCATAGGGAAACATGGACATTACATGGCACGTCAGTTGTCCTCTCAGCTATAACTGACATCAACTAAAATATAACTGAAAGCAACTAATATATTTCAGTTCTGACAAACTGTTCTCAGAATTGGAAAGGATCGTTGTCAGAAGAAAATGGTGAGCTTCTGTGAGGAACTTGATGGCAAGGGAACTATGTAATGTTCATTTGAAGTTACCTCATGTTTGTTTTAAATTTTACTCAGTTCGGGTTCCCTTTTAACTTGCCCATACACTAGTTGGCAGAGGGCACGGAGATCGATGAGCAGGGCCACACGGTGGCTTGTCCTTCAGATGGATTATGCCTCTGTGTCCCCCTTTTTATTTATTTATTTTTTTTTTTTTTTGACCTGCCTTGGGTAATCTTTAAAGTTTATTCCCCCCAGCTTCTAGTGTGGTTTGATCCATTCAAACCACATCAGGCACTGGAGTTATATTGGCCACAGTCCTTCTGACTTTTTCTGTAATGTGCAGATATTTGTGCTGTTGCGAATATTTGGTTCTGATCTGCTCATCCTGTCAGTTTTTTAGAATGAGATTAGCAATGGCAGCTGTTCTAATTTCTCAGCGTAGGTTTGATTTAAAGTGTACATTCTACTACATACAAGACAAGCAGGAAAACCGCGCGTAGCAGAGAGGGCCTGCCCTAACACGCTTAGAGGTCAAATGTGTACATGATGCAGTGTGGCTGACGTGATGTTCCCTGAAAACCTGTTTGAGGATCTTATCTGTGAGAAGTCAGTCTTATTTGTTGGAACTATGATTTGGGTTAATAGGGTTTGTCATGACGAGAGGCTCAAAAATATGGCATGAGTGCTACTGCTTTTTACAACTAAGATGGATTTTGAGGGCGTGTTTTAAGATGCGTGAGGTAGTGCATGTGTGGTAGGATAAATGTGCCAATCAATGATATCTTCTTGATTATTTAAGGTAATTACACACTGAGTCCATTGCAATGGACAATATCACCTCGCAATGCTATGCAATGATCTTACTATTGAGCTTTCACATTGTGTACAGTGTGGGGTGTCTCGTCAGAGTAACGCATGCTGTATGCTTACTGGGCAGCTTGCGGCTTTGTTAATGAAACTTACTAGACAATGTGATCGGCCGTTGCGGTGGGTGAGTTGATCTACTGGGTGGATCGGTGGTGGTAGTGGTGGTGGAGGGGGGGGGGGGGGGGGTTGGGGGCCTGCGGCCGCTGTACTATGTAAGGTGTGTATGGCCCTTTAGAAAGTCGCATTAAAGTTTATTTTGAGTTATTTTTTGCTTGATGGGAGCTTTAAAGGTATTAAGAGTTGAAAATATCTCCCTGAAAAGAACTCTGGAGAAAAGTTATAGGATATGAGCCCCATGTACTAAGGCCCAGGCACACTAGGGTGCTTTTTAGCCACAATTCTTGCTTTGTGCTGCTGCACAAGTAATCCTATGGGATTACTCTAACTGCAGCGATTGCGCGGCACCGTTGCAATTATTGCCGATCGCGAACGCGATGCATTCAGCATTTTCACGCCGCTTGTCATGATTCTTTCATTCGAATAAAAATCGCAAAATGCAATTGCTTAAAAAGTGATGCAAAGTCTGAATTGCTAGGTGATTGCGATCATTTGAGTCATCTTACAGCTCTGTATTTATAGACCATTTGCCTGTATTCTTTTTTTCATGTTTGTTTGATCTTTGTACAGCGCCACGGAAGATGGTGGCTCTATATGAATCTATAATCAGTCAGCCTAGAGATCCACTACCGTGACTTTGCTATATGTGGAGTCTTGCTTTACCTCTGCTTTAAATGGGCTCATGCAGCAATTCTGTTTACTATGAATGTGTTGAGCAAGGAGACTCTTGTTTGCTTTTAGTGCTGTTCCCATAAAAGTCATCTGAAAGTGATCAGGCTTGGATTTCGGTGTTTGTCTATGCTTTTGTTAATGGTCTTTATTTTGTTGCTGTGTTTTTAATGTTTGCTAATTGGATTAAAGTGCTATTAAATTGGAATGTTAAACTGCCAATTAGCAATGTCAGTCAATACCTGTCCGGATGTGCCAGGAGATGGGATGGGAGAAGCACTCTGAAAACTGGTGTGGGATTGCTCGGCAGACTATGGAGTCTCCCCGGTCTGTGCACTACTGTGTGGATGCGGGGTGCCTCCTTATCAAGATTACTAGGAGTTCATAAGTAACACAGTCCACAGTATAGGCTCCGTAAGGTTTGTACTGATGTTTCTAAAGGTCATCTGAAGCCAAATATAAAATTAAAGCGGAACTATGTCATGTAGTAGAATGTAGTAAATTATTCAGGATAACCTATCTTTTACGTTAAATGTTCATGTTTCAGCATTAGAAACACCACCTATGCTATGTATTGCTATATATTAGTATGTAGCCCCACCCTCCAACTAAGGCTTAGCCTAGGCTCTTAAAGTGAACCTCAACCAAATAAAATTATTTAAATTAAACACATGATGGACTTGCAAATGAATATTACATACTTGCCTCATCATCGGTTCCTCTCAGATCACCATTTTCTTTTAACAAAGAAGAGTTTACCTGCTAGTACTAAGGGTTCTTTCATATCTGACAATGCGTGCAGGAGCCAGTCTCCTGCACGCGTTATGGCCTGCGGCGTGTCGTGGGGATGTTGCGGTGCGATGCAATTAGCGCTGTTAGTTATTAATTCACATGATGGGGAAAACGCCGGCGCCCCACGATTAAAAGCTCCCGGGTGCATCTAACTACAACGCCCCAAAATGCAGCGTTGGATGTTAAAGGGGCACTACAGCAAAAAACTGTAAAATGTAAAATATGTGCAAACATATACAAATAAGTACATTTTTTCCAGAGTAAAATGAGCCATAAATTTATTTTCTCCCATGTTGCAGTCACTTAAAGTAGTTAGTAGAAGTCTGACAGAAGTGACAGGTTTTGGACTAGTCCATCTTTTCATAGGGGATTCTCAGCAAGGCTTTTATTCTTTATGAAGACCTTCCCGAAAAATGATTTAAACAGTGATGCCGGCCAGCTTCCCTGGTCGCTGTACAGTTTTTTGGCAGTTGGACAGAGCAACTGCCATTCACCAAGTGCTTTTGAAAATAAATATATCCCTGAGAATCCCCTATAAAGAGATGGACTAGTCCAAAGCCTGTCACTTCTGTCAGATTTCTTCTACCTACTGTAAGTGAAAGCAACATAGGAAAAAAGTAATTTATGGCTCATTTTACTCTGGGAAAAATGTACTTATTTGTATGTTTGCACATATTTTAAATTTTACAGTTTTTTTCGCTGTAGTGTCCCTTTTAAAGAAAAAATTAGTCTATGGACTTTCATTTTACCTTGGTAAACGCAAAGTATTGACTTTGCGTTAAACCGCAGAAAACAGGCTCAGATGTGAAAGAGCCCTTAAGATGTTGCCGCCTGTGATAAATTTCAGAAAGTAAATCGGGGAAAGGAAATTTTATTTTACAATGGAAAAACATTGACTAAATTTATAAATGGATATTGCAAAAAGATTAGACGTAAATGGTGGTTACAGGGCGGTGGAAGGACTTTCCACACTTCCACGCTAAGTGCAAATCAGGTGGCTGTGATTAATATATGATTTTATTTGCGATAACATTCAGTTATAACGAGTGAATTCGCACTGCATTTGTGCAAAAAAGGCATGTAACAGTGTGTTGTAAGTACGCAGCGAATTGCAACTTATAAATGGAAGCCTTAGTGTGTGCACTTATGATTTCTGACTTCCGGACCGCATACATTACTCAAAACCCACTACCCCCCCCCCCCCCCCCCCCCAAAGGGGGGAAAATTAGGCTTGACATAAATTTAAAATGATTTAAAATAAACTGATCTTGCTCATATATTAATCATTTTAAAGCTATGCCACAAAACCAACCCAAAAATATAAATTACCGCTGACGAGCTTGCTTACTCCTGCTCAAATTTGCCCTCTCCATTGAACCTTTGTTCTTCACGCAGTGTGTAGACTTTCTAATACATTGCTTTGTGTTTGCTCCAAAAACGACCCATTTAATGGTCCAGTGGGCAATAACCATGATCTCCTATGAAGTGTACAAGGATAAAATGTGCAGCGGACTGATGTTGGTTTAATCTCTACCTAATTGCCTTGACTGAGGGCCTGAGTGCAGAGGCTTGGGACATTAATGAGCCATGGAATGGTCAGTGAAATCTCCCTTCACTATCCTACTTATTTCAGCACATGAACTAACTTTATCTCTGCGGTTTATGGCTGTCTGTGACCTTCCTTTTCTTCTGCTGCACTTACTACTAATGACTAAAGCTGGGCACAGACCAGGACAACTGAAGCGAGAGGGACATGGAGGCTGCCATATTTTTCTTTTAAGCAATACCAGTTGCCTGGCAGTCCTGCTGCTCTACTGCCTCTAATACTTTTAGCCATATAGACCCTGAACGCAGCAGATCAGATGTTTGACATTGTCAGATCTGACAAGATTAGCTGCATGCTTGTTTCTGGTGTTATTCAGACACTACTGCAGCTAAAAAGATCAGCAGGGCTGCCTGGCAACTAGTATTGTTTAAAAGGAAATACATATGGCAGCCTCCATATACCTCTTACCTCAGTTGTTCTTTAAAGTGAGTGAGAACCGCATTTAAAAAAATGACAGATACTTACCCAAGGAGAGGGAAGGCTCTGGGTCCTATAGAGACTACCCGCTCCTCTTCTGGTCCCCTCGTTCCAGTGCTGGCTCGCCCGGTAGCAGTATTTGACTGATTAAGTCAAATACTGCTTTACCCGGCCGAAGGAGGCTTTAAAAGTCTTCAGGGAGCCTGAGTACTCCTGAAGAAGGGCGGCCCTGTACTGCGCCTGCGCAAGCACGCTCTCTTGCACGCTCACGCCTGTGCAGTATGGAGCCGCGCGTCTTCGGGAGGACACGGTCTTCCGAAGATTTCCAAATACCCTTTCGGTGGGGATTAAAACTGGGGGGAGCCAGCACGGGATAGAGAGCACCGAGAGAGAAGACGGAAGGCTCTATATGACCCAGAGCCTTCCCTCTCCTTAGGTAAGTATTTGCTTCATTTTTTTTTTTTTTTTTTTTTTTTAAATGCGGTTCCCATTCACTTTAATGCTGGCTACATATGATGCAGTTCCTCCCTGCATCCTCCATGATGGCCCTTCCTAAGATTCAGTCCCCCCTCCCAAATCGGAAACGCCTAGAGAGAATTAGAATATATTCAGTATAGATCCCACCTCCTCACAATCTCTCCCAAGTTTTTGTTTGTATCCCAGACTTCACCATGGGAGCACCTAAGCTGTGTTCCTTCTGCGTAGGGGAGCCTGTTGGCACTTACTGCAGTGTAATCCCCAGAATTTTTTTCCCAGCCAGTGGCATGAAAAAGTAGCCGGGTGGAGCGAGATGAGAGAATGCAGAGCTGGACCTTCTCTGCACAACTCTGCTTACCGCAGAGGTGGAGGTGAGCTGATGACAGCCGGGTGCACACCAAAACTAGCTGGGTGGGGCATCCGGCTAAAAAAAATTCACACCAAAAATACAGTAACAGTATTTTGTGTGAATTTTTTTTTTTTTTACCTTTTTGGGGGGAGAGCGGCTTGGGCTGGGCGCTGTTGCCCTGCTCGGATGGGAGACTAGCAGGTGTTGTACCTGATCTCCCATCCATGATGCACACATGATGCAATTTCCCAACACATTGATGGGACATTTGACAGGAATTTGCATAGTGCGTACATGTCCAAACTGTTCCTGATTAACAGGATCTAGTTTCCTATGAAAAATTTCCAAAATTGATCGGCCGGTAAGCTGCAGATGGTGGGTCAGCAAGCATGATCTCTGCAGACTTAAAGGAAACGTTTAAGGTAAAAAACAAAAACAAAGATCCACTTACCTGGGGCTTCCTCCAGCCCGTGGCAGCCGTCCTGTGCCCTCGCCGCAGCTACAGAGGCTCCTGGTCTTCTCCCCTGGCGCAGCCGACCTTGTCAGTTCGGGTTGCGGGTCACGTGGTCCAGCTGATGTCATTAGGATGGTACTGCGCAGGCGCAGTAGGCCTGCGCAGTACCGTCCTGATGACGTCGGCCAGACCACGTGACCCACGCGGTGCAGTGCAGAAGACGCCGACCCGGAACCCGACCTAGCAAGGTCGGCTGCGCCAGGGGAGAAGACCAGGAGCCTCTGTAGCTGTGGCGAGGGCACAGGATTGCTGCCACGGGCTGGAGGAAGCCCCAGGTAAGTGGATCTTTGTTTTTTTTTACCTTAGACACTCACTTTAAAGAGAAACTGTGACCAAGAATTGAACTTCATCCCAATCAGTAGTTGATACCCCCTTTCCCATGAGAAATATATTCCTTTTCTCAAACGTATCATCAGGTGGCTCTGTATGGCTGATATTGTGGTAAAACCCCTCCCACAGTGTGATGTCAGGACCATGGTTCTGACATCACACTGTGGGGGCCTTGTTGCATTGTGGGAAATAACAGCTGTTTCCAACTGCCTAAAAAGCAAGCAGCATTTCCTTCTACTTACATCTGCCAGCAGTAAAAATGTCACCATGTGATAAATGTCAGAATGTAAATCAGGGAGAGGAAAGATTTTTCAACGGGCAAACGCCGACTAAATCATTTATACATAATTATTGTAAAAATGAACAACTTTTTTTATTACATTATTTTCACTGGGGTTCCTCTTTAAGGTGCTCATACACGCATCAGTATCCCTCGATGTGGCTGAATAATCGATCCCCCTCTTATGTGAATATGATCAGAGAGGGATTGATTCTTTCTTCTGTCTAAACGCAGCGTTGCCCTGTTGAATGCAGTGCAACACTATGACACATCAATCGGCTACTACTTCTGCAACTCGGTCTGAAATTTTCTCTCCTGTCTGATCCTATCTATGGGGCATCGAATAGGGAAAATGTCATCATGGCCTGCAGGTTATAGTGCTGCAAGAAACAGTCCAGATTCATTCAACTTTTTTTTTTTTCTTCCCAAAATCTGCTTAGTGCAGAAAAAAAAAAATCAGATAAATAGAGCATTCTCTGACGATTGGCTGCTTGAAGGGATTGTAGTGACTGTCATTTGATCCTCCTCCACATCTGTGAAACAGAGGTGTTTTTCTCTCCAACTACTGTAATAGGAAAAGACTTATAAGGTGACTCTTTTTTTTCTTCTTCTTCTTTAGATTTGTCAGAACAAGCATAATCTTTACAAGCATGCAAAAAGGTTAATGGTTGCTTCACCATACAGCATATTTCAAATAAATGTGGGATTTGTTTTGTATGGCTGGAGAGGTGCCAGGATACTTCTGTGGGATGTGCCATTGCCATCTGCGGTTGAAGCTTGTTCAGTGGGTTACATACTAAGATTAAAATGTTGAGATTCAGCTCAAAAGATGGGCTTTGTTTATTTTAGTAGCAGTACCATATTCTCCCGTAACCCGTGATTGGCAGGAGACATTTTTTTTTCTTTATTAATTTAAAGGACCACACCAGTGAAAAAAGTAAGCAGTTAAAATCTTGACAGAATCAACAGGCTTTGGACTAGTACACCTCCTCATGGGGGATTCTCAGGGTTTTCTTTGTTGTCAAAAGCATTTCCTGAACGGAAGTTGCTAAGTCTAACTGACAAAATGGGGGTACACACGAGTAAGGAGGCTGGCATCTTACTATTATGGCAGTTAGACTAAGCAGCTGCAGTTCAGGAACTGCTTTTGAAAAAAAACAAAACCCTGAGAATCCTCCATGAGGAGATGGACTAGTCCAAAACCTGTCGGTTCTGTCAGATTTTTACTGCTTACTTTTTTCGCTAGAGTGGTTCTTTAAGTAACTTTTCTACATCATCCAGCCATGATTTACTAAACTTGCCTGTTTGATCTGCATAGCAGCTGAAAGTGGGGTTGTAGCTAAAACGGCATAGGACAATCCAGTTGCCAAAAATCTAAGGGTCACACAGTCTTTGTTCTATAATGGCTGCCCTCATAAGTCCTGCCTGGTTGTCATAAACTGTAATCTCTCCAGCAATTCAGCAAAACTGTCCTATTCATGTAATTGTTTGCATTGTTGTCTGAAAGCTCACAGATAAGTCCCATGTGGCCTCATCTCTCCTTTGCAGCCAATCTCTTCTTGCCTTTCTGTGCTTTCTACTAGATCTTGTAGCTTTCTCTATCAGAAGAGCCAGATTGGTAAACAGACATTTCTGCTCAGGCATGCTTCCACACCTGCGACTGACTAGATCGGAATTGCAATCAGCTATAGTTTGTTTATCTTCTAGACGGAAGTTGGCTCCACCCAAGCGCCCACCCATACACTGTTGAATATACAATTGGATTGGATTTGCAGCCGCAAATTCAACTTTTGATCAAGATGCAATTAGGAAACCGAACCAAGTTGGAAGAAAAATTGCACACATGTATGTACTTTGGTTTCTGATTGAGAAATTACGAATCAAATTAATTTCTTCATCGGGCGTATAATCTACCATAAAAACGCACCGTGTACTTGCCTTAAGCTGCAGAGGATTAAAGCACAGCTGAACTATATGTAGTTACAGGTGCTGGCTACCAGGACTGTGGAGTCGGAGCAGTATTTGGGTACCTGGAGTTGCATAAACTGAGTTGGATGATTTTTGTACATACCCCATAGTCCTGCAATTGCTGTGGAGTCGGAGTAATATTAGGGAGTTGGAGGTTTCATAATTTGAGTCAGAGTTGGATAATTTTTGTACCGACTCCACAGCCCCGAACACTTTTATTCCAGTGCAGGAGATTTGGACGCAGCCGGCCCCACCATAGGCCATAATAGGAATTACGGCTATAGCGGCACACAGCGAGTAACTTCAGTGACGTCCGAAGACAGAGCTAATGTTACTTAAGCTGGCCATACACTAGGCCGATTCCCGCCAGATCGACAGCAGATTCGATCACTGGGATCGAATCTGCTGTTACATCGTTCCCGCTACACGCCGAATTTCGATCCATTTCGTCCGATCCCGTCGATCGCTCCGTGCGGAAAATTACCGTCGATCGCCCGCGGGTAGGGAGCGCGTCGCTAGCGGCGTTTGAGTGCCCAACGACCGACGCAATAGAGCGGCAATACATTACCTGCTCCGCCGGCGCGACTGCCCCCAGTCACCGCTGCTCCGTCTCCGCTCTGGTCTCCAGGTCCGGCATGCTTCACTATTTCCTGCCCGGCAGGAAGTTTAAACAGTAGAGGGCGCTCTACTGTTTAAACTTCCTGCCGGGCAGAAAAAAGTAAAGCATGCCGGACCTGGAGACCAGAGCTGAGACGGAGCAGCGGTGACCCGGGGTGAGTCGCGCCGGCGGAGCAGGTAATGTATGCGGGAGGGGGGGGGGGGGGGGCGGTAGCACCCCCACCCCCACCCCCACCACCACAGATTGTGAACGGTTTCAGGCTGAAATCGGTTCACAATTTGTTTGCAGTAAAGGTAGCCATACGATCCCTCTCAGATCAGATTCGATCAGAGAGGGATCTATCTGTTGGTCGAATCTGATGGCAAATCGACCAGTGTATGGCCACCTTTATAAAACACTATAATTCGGCCTCCAGCAATTGCTGGAAGCTGAATTCTTTCATTCCCCACCATCCATGACGATCTGGAGGGGGAATAGTATTTAAAGTCGCCGGGAACTTGTGCAGCAGCAGGATAAGCCATACTGGCTGTATCCTGCGCCCAAGTCTCCCGGTGGCCCTGGCATTTCATACATCAGTAATCTAATAGTCCTTTTACATTTTTGTAAAAAAATTTTTTTATTGCCCTGTTCATGCGATCCTCACCTTGCATGGCTGGTGTTTTTTTGCACTAGAGCAGCATCAGGTGCTCTGAAGAATGTTTGCCTAAGGAAAGACATGCTGGGTACCATTAAGTGTTACACAACATAGGCTGATCTGGGCTTTAATCCTGCTGAAACCCCAGGTTATCTGTCTCTTTAATAATTGAGGATGCTATAAAAGTTTTAGCATGCTTTTGATATTGTCATGGTAATGCTTCATCCACGGCATTAATATTCATTATGATAGGAGCTTTGTGATCGAGTCTCTGAGCTGGATGCTGGAAATCCTGCAGCTGGATGTGTGGGCATAGAGTATAGATAATAGGCACACGCCCTGGCAGCTTGTGCCATAATTGGCCATCTGGTTTTAGATAATGGGAGTACCTGATCTCTCCATAACTGTTTCAGTTTGAATAGACTGTTACATCTGGAAATATTAGAAGTATTTTCAGAGTAAAGCTCACTGCAAATGCTGGTTTCCCTAAAGGCCCATACACACGGGCTACTACTGTTGCTGGAAACACATTGCGCGCGCATGTTGCAGCGACCGTTTCTCCGTGTGTATGAGGCGCGTGCAAGGAACTGTTGCTAATCAGAGCTATCGCCAGGTGATTGACTTGGCCAATCGCCGGCAACAGCTGTTGCAGGAACCGTCGCTAGTCTCACGTCGGTGCAGTCGTGTGTATGCTAGTCTCTAGCAACTCTTGTGAGTCCGACAGTTCATTGAACCTGCGACAGAAGTTGCTGAGCAACAGTTTCCGCTATGTTGCAGACAGGCTGTTGCCGCGTGTATACAATCGTCGCTTGTATACAACTGTCGTTGCTGGAGACTTTCAACTGTTGCTTGTCTCCATGCAACTGCAGACATCCGTGCCTCGTGTGTATGTAGCTTACTGAGGAAGTGGAAGCCGGGACTAGCAAACCAAAGTAATTAGTTGGCAAGTGGCTTATCATTGGTCTTGATAATTAGCTCTTGGCTAACCATATGAGGTCTAATAGTGTTGTATGGGGAAAAATGTGTAAATTTTTGTTTTTGTTTTTTGAGATTCACTTTAAAAAACAAAATAAATAAAAAAAAAAAATCTCTCAAAGGCTTAAACAAAATTCCGACTGGGTGCCGCAAGGTATATGCAGGAAGAAATTGATATGCTAGGTACACACCATACGTTTTTTCCGGTAGATAGATGGTTCGCTAGATAAATTCCGTCATGTCCGATATTATTTCCGATCATTTTTCTGATCAATTTCTCATAGAAGTGAATGGAAATGAATAAGAAAAGAGAAGCGAATTGAGTGGAAAATTGAACGGAGAATCGATCAGATGGAAAATGGACCGAAAAAACTCATAATGTACCTAGCATAAGGTGATGATCTGCACAAGTACCGTTGCCATGGCTGCAAGGAAATAACAATTCTATATCTACTATAATGTGCAGCAAACAGATTTCAGATTTTAATAACTGTAATAAAATGGCTTGTGCGACTTATACAGGCAGTCCCCTACTTAAAATCTCCTGGAATGGAACTGGTTTGTAAGGTTTAATTTTTTTGTAAGTTGTGAAATAAGTATGTTCTGAATTCGGAAATATAAACAGTTTTTTTCTTTTTTTTTTTTGGTGGTCTTCAATGTTTTCAAAATGGGATTATACTTCCAAAATGAAAATTGTAGTTACTACTCTTAGTTACATAAAAACATTTGAACGCATTTTAAATAATTTACTTTCACTGCAGAGAGCAGTAGAAGCTTGCTTATCTCCAGTTCATTGGCAAATGTAAAGCTCTCTGCATGTGTCTTCACTTCACTACCTCTGCTGAATAGACACCCCTCCCCCCCCCTTAGAAACAGCTGAGTCGCTTCAGCAGAAGAGGAGGCGGCAGAGTGAAGACACAAGCACAGGGAGGTTCTTGCCTTTGCTGATGACCAGAGATAAGCAAACTTCTGCTCTCTGCAAAGAAAATAAACCATTTTATACACTGGGAATGCTTATATATGTTCTTTTAACATTTTATACAATACTTGAAACATTTAGGACTCGTTTCCACTAGTGCGGCGTGAGTCTCGCAGACGCACGCCGGCACTGAGCGGGTGGGCGGGATCGCAGGCGAATCCCATGAGCCGTGCCATGCACAGCTATGGGATTCGCAGCCTCCGCTGCAAATTCTGCGGGGGGTTCCGGGCGAATCGCTCCCGCAAGCGATTCCGCCGCGGCGCCGTCATCCCCTATGGCAGAGTTTACCCGTGCGATTGTGCGGGGAAACTCTGCGGAATCGCGGCGGAAACCGCGGTACTGGAAACAGGCCCTTAAAGGTAAACTTGAGTCAGGAAAAAAAAATGACATTTACTCACCCGGGGCATCCCTCAGCCCCCCGAAGCTGTATGGTGCCCTCGCAGCCCCGCTCCGATCGTCCTGTCCCCGCCGGCGGCTACTTCCGGGTTCGGCAACAGCCGCCGACAGGCTGGGAACGCGGCTGATTTTCCGCGTTCCCAGCCCCTATATCACCCCTCTATGCTGCTATAGCGTGTATATATACACGCTATAGCAGCATAGAGGGGTGATATAGCGGCTGGGAACGCGGGAAATCAGCCGCGTTCCCAGCCTGTCAGCGGCTGTCGCTGAACCCGGAAGTAGCCGCCGGCGGGGACAGGACGATCGGAGCGGGGCTGCGAGGGCACCATACAGCTTCGGGGGGCTGAGGGATGCCCCGGGTGAGTAAATGTCATCTTTTTTTCCTGACTTAAGTTTTCCTTTAAAAACAAAATATGTAGTAAAAAAAAAAGAGTATTGTCTCTTTTGCACATGAAGACAACTTCATATCTCTGAAATGTAACTAGAGTTTTGTAAGTAGGGAACTATTTTTCTTTCTAACAAAGTTGAAACTTGCCTATGTGTCATAGGATAATGTGAAAGTGCAAAGGTGCCTTTCCCCCACCCATCTGTGCCTCTAGAGACCAGTGGCTTGTGTGCTTTCCACTTGTATAACTACGAACCTGTATTTTGGAAAGTGTGCATTGGATGTCAATGATAATAAACAATCGTCTGCATGTAGTCCAAAAGCGTGTTGGTAAAACAAACTGCCCCCTGTAGTGGCTGCTTCAGTGGAAACGTTGATACAAGTGGTGTCCTGTGGAAAATGACATAATTTGCTTTGAAGAGAAATAGTTTTATTGGGTTATGCAGCAGTGCAGATTGCTGAGATTATCCAGAGTTCTCCTCATTGATGAGCTGCCATCTCCTGTGTGGTCCTGTATGCCGGTGCCACTCTCTGATGGCAGAATGTTTAACTTGCATTTCTGATCTCTTTAGTGGGTGGTGAATTTTCTGCTCAGCATTAAATGCTGCAGCTGTTCCCCTCTGAGTAGAGCTACTGCTGTCCTCACAGGCCACGTGACTGAGAAATGATGGCTTTCATCAAAACGAAATGCCTGCTAGTTGTGGTGATCAGCAGCTGAATGTCCAGTTCCAGGACAGTTCCAGAGTAAGCGGTCACTGTTATGGTGGCCATACATGGTACAATAAAAACATTCGATTATCCAGTTTATTCGATCTAAATGATCGAATCGAATGAAAGTTGAAAATATTTTTTTTGATCAAGAAATTCAAACGATTATCCCGTTTTTTTTCAAGAAAAATCAGATCAGACATGCTTGAAAAATCTTTATATTCGATCTAACTGAATAATCGAACTGAATTATCTAATAAAAAAAAAAAGAAAAATTGTACCATGTATGGGCACCATTAGAGGGACACTGCTTGCGTATATCGTTGTAGACGTTCTTTTTATCAAGGCGCTGGAGTCAGTACAAAAATCTCACGACTCCAACTCAGACTCCTCAGTTTATGAAACCATGACTTCGACTCCGGGTACCCAAAATTGCCCCAACTCTGACTTCTCGACTCCGACTCCTTAGTCTAATGCTTAACAGTGCTGTGGATTTTGTACAAAAATACTCTGACTCCTCAGTTTATGAAACCACGACTCCAACTCCGACTCCGGGTACCCAAAATTGCCCCGACTCCGACTCCACAGCTCTGGTGACGTTGTGAAGCCATTTCTAGATTACCTGCTCAGAAGTCCATTCGCCAGCCATTTACTGCACCTGAGACCTGCAGAACTGCAGGCTGAACATTATTATTGTTTAGTATTTAGCGCCGACATCTTTTAAGCGCTTTACAGAGCATATATTGTGTTGTCACTTAACTGTCCCTCAGAGGAGCTCACAATCTAATCCCTACCATAGTCATATGTCTATGTATGTATGTATCGTGTAGTGTATGTATTGTAGTTCTAGGGACAATTTAGGGGGTAACCAATTAACTTATTTGTAGATTTTTGGGGTGTGGAAGGAAAATGGGATGCACGGAGGAAACCCATGTAGACACGGTGGAAACATGCAAACTCCTGTGCAGATAGTGCCCTGGCTGGGATTGAGAATGCTAATCGCTACACCACTGTGCTGCCCACTACACCACTATGCAGTGGGCAGCACAGTCGTGTCCTGCTGTCTTAGTCAAAACAGCATGGTAAAGCAGGAGCCCCGCCCACAGATCATGATGATGTCTATTAGGCCTGGGACCCCCTTGTGATTGCTAAATGTTGTAAAGGAAACCAGAGTTGAACGCTTAGGCACAAAATAAACATAACCCCCCATTGATTTTACAAAATAAGTACTATACCTGGTATTTTCGCTGCTCTGGTGTGCCGTTTTTTTTTTTTTTTTTTTTTTTTTTTTGTAATGAAATCACCATGTCTAAAAACCTCTTATGACTAACCGATAAAGATAAAAAAAAAAAAAAAAATTCAGTAAACCCTTACATAAGCAGCTCCTCCCATCTCATCACAGCTCTCTGTGATGCTGCAAATATACAGAACAGGAAAGCAGAGCCAGAAGGGGGCAGGCTTGGGCTTGAAAAGACATCAGAGAAGACCGACTCTGCTATAATGATTCCTGAGCAAAGCCAGACTGACTGCTCAGTCGGGGATTTTATCAAGGCTGAAAACAAGCAGGCTGAGCAGTGAAGGTTGAAACAGAGAGCAGGGTAGGTTTTCTCTGTTCCCACTGATATATATGGTAAATACTTAAGGGTGCTTTGTCTCTGGTACACTTTAAAATCTGCTCGCTTTTGTGGGAATGATTTTGCCACTCAACAGTGGAGTGACTTCCAGAACGATTTCAGATATTGGGTCCTGCTTTCCTTCATGAAATTGCAATAAAAATGCTGCATGCAAAACGATTGGGATTTCAGCAAGTTGCTATCAGTCCTGTGTGATCTTGGCCATTTCACATTTTAATAGCTGGCAATTCCTAGAAAGCATAAATCAATGCTGAAAGTGCTCTGTTGAGTCCCAGACCTTAGGGCTGTTTGCCATGATTAACTGCAATAGTGATTTTATGCACAATTACTGTATGCGTTCCAGACAAGATCTGACCGGTTTCAACGCAATTGTAATTTGCAATGGTAGGAGGGGGAAGAGCGTGAAAACTGTCTGGATCGCAAAAATTAAAAATCACAATACCGCGATTGCTATGCAATTTGTCTTTGCTCCTATACTTTCTACACAAGAGCAAACGGCTGAAAAATGCAGCAGGATAGATATTTGCAACTGGCCAGAATCATGTTGCACTAATGAAAAGGTTCCCGTGCAATTTCCATCAGTCATGCAGTCGCGTGACCTCAATTTTTGCAATCTGCTAGTGATCAGAATCTAATCATAGCGCTGGTAGTGGAAAACGGCTCTTAGAGCTGGGCTGCTTCCTGTCATGTGACCAGATCTATGAAACAGGAATTATAGCTGCAGAAATGCCATGAATAACGAAAAAGAATCACATTTGGGCACTACAGTTCAGATAGTATTTGAAGAATATCTTTGAATCTTTGAAATGTTGTAATTCAGTAGAATCTGGTTACAGTAAACTAAGTCCCCATGTCCTGACAAGGTGCCTGTATAATTATACAATGTATGACCAATCCTTATATAGTAAACTTCTGATAGTAAACTACTTGTCCAGGTCCCTTGGAGTTTACTATAAAGGGATTCTATTGTTTTTTTTTTTAGGCAAGTTGAAAATGCCAGGGGGTTTCAGTCATATTGTACTGTTATCAGGATTTGGTTGCCATTGGCAACAGTTGCTTAGACATTTCCTCCTGGCATTTGAGTGTCTCCCGGCAGTAGGACGATTCCTGTACTAGTAACACTTGAGATAATAATATAAGTGGTAGGAGGCTTTCTCTCCATTTTAGTAGATACTTGGCTATTATAATTTTTCCACCTCTTATTTGATGATGTTGAATATATTGGCCAAATATAAGTTCAGCCTAGAGACTGACTGAGTGCACGACTGTTTTATTTACTCAGTTTGGGCTATTTGTTGTTTTCCCTGAGCAGATACAGGTGGAGGTGGAATGAAATCTATTCAGACTGTAATGGAAGCACTGTGTATACAGGTAGTCCTCGGTTAACAAACGAGGTAGGGACTGTAGGTTCGTTCTGAATCTGTTCTTAAGTCAGAATATTGTGCCTCCTCTGTGCCCCCTGTGCCTCCTCTGTGCCCCCTGTGCCTCCTCTGTGCCCCCTGTGCCTCCAGTGTCCCCCTTTGTGTCATCTCTGTCCTCTGTGGCTGCTTATACAAGTTTAAAAGCCATTTTTGGTACTTATCCGGTAGCCGGGTGCATCCGGCAGGTGGCGACAAAACTCCACCAGAGTTACATCTTTCCCTACTATCCATGTCGGCCTGGAGGGGGAATAGTAATTAGCGCCACCTGCCGGATGCGCCCGGCTAACGGATAAGTACCCCACTTTTTCTTTGACTTTTTTAAAATCAACTTTCTCAAAAACTACAAGTGCAATTTGAAAAAAAAAACACTGAATCCATGCTTTTCGTATCGGCGGGTCGTTCGTAAGTCGGGGACTACCTGTACTCTGTATCCAATAATTAAAGTAATTCTAGTGGATTGTGTATTAGTTTAGTGTAAGCGTGATCCTATGGTGTGCTATGCAAAGCCGCCTGGGATCTTTGTATGTATGACCTGTGGTTTTACCAGTCTTGGGCTCATTCAGAGGGTATGACAAATGCTCAGATGCAGCTACCATCTGTTGCCCATCAGTCCCTAAATGGAATATATAATTGCTTTATCCGGTTTTGAAAACAGTGTGGCTTAATTAGTATGTATTTGGCAAATTAAGGCCTCTGGTAAGAAGCTTAAGCTGGCAGACTGGTGGCTTTTTTTATCCCACCCAGCAAGATCCTCCTCCCTCCACCCAATCTCTCCTTCCATAAGGTAGCCATACACTTACAGATTTGCAGCAGATTCGACCATCAGATAGATTTCTGTCAGATGCCTATCAGGTTGAATATGACAGGAATGTATCTGATGTGTGCCACACAGTAGGAATCGAATTTCAATAGATTTCAGAATGAAATCTATTGAAATTCGATCGAAATGCAGTGTTGCACCATTCGATTCAGTGCAACTCTATGGGCCAGCAGCCGATAGACCCACATTTTCCATCCGGACCGAACAACCAAATCGATTGAAATCAGTCTGAATTTGATCGGTCTGCTGATCGGTCATGCTTTGTGCTGCATCGAATTCTAGCCGATTCTATCAAAACGGTCGAATCGGCTGTCGATCGATGGCTTAAATCGACAAGTGTATGGGCCCCTTTAGATTTGTGACCGATTCACCCAACACCACGTTATGTCCAGATCTGTCGGTGTACAATTTTGTAAAACTGAATTCCAGGAACCGTCATCTAGATTTATGATTGGCACATTTAGCAGTGATGCGTTATTGGAAACCACAGTTGGACTATTGCAGATACTTTAAGTAGGCAAAATTATGTTTAACTTTTTTTTTTAATTTTTAATAGAGAGGGGTCTCTTTTAGCCCTTTATACCTTCCAGGTGGTTCTGGGTCACCATGAGCTGTCTAGGTATTCCTTAAAGGGGTTCTGTGGCCTTTAAAAAAAATAAATAAAAGTTTCGCTTACCTGGGGCTTCTACCGCCCCCTGCAGGAGCCCCGCCTACAGATCTTGATGATGTCTATTAGGCTTGGGAACCCCTTGCGATTGCTAAATGCTTTAGAAACCACTAGCGTTTGATTTTGCCACTCAACAGTGGAGTGTCTTCCAGAGCGATTTCAGATTTTGGGCCCTGCTTTCCCTCATGATATTGCTCTGAAAATGCTGCATGCAAAGTGATTGTAATTCCGGCAAGCTGCTATCAGTCCTGTGTGATCATGGCCTTTCACTTTTGGAATAGTTGGCATTTCCTAGAAAGCATAAATCGATGCTGAAAGTGCTCTATATTGTCTTGTCACTGATCATAAGTCTCGGTGTAGTGTATGTATAGTAGTAGTCTATGGTCATTTTTGGGGGAAGCTAATTAACTTATCTGTGTTTTTGGGATGAGGTAGAAAACCAGAGTGCATAGAGAAAACCCACACAGACCAGAGAAAAAGCTACAAACTCTGCAGATAGTGCCCTGGGTGGTAGTGGAACCGGGGACCCAGCGCTGGCCGTGCTGCCCAACATTACCTGGAACAGAAGTTTGTTCAATTCTAAACTGCTAAATTTCAGATTTCTAAATGGAAAATAAACTGACAAAAATAAATAAATAATTGTATTTATCATCCTGCTTCAAAAAATGACTTAGACTCCTACAGTTTTTCTGTGTAAAAGCTAAAGAGTAGGTTTGTTGTCTCTGCTGAATGATGCAGTAGTGCCTGAGAGCTACTATCTATCAACAGTTTACCTTTTTTTCCCCCCTTTTTTCTTTTTTCTATTCCCTGCACTTAGAAGCTGTTCTCTGCCAGGCAGGGGTGTTATAGCTGTAATTGGTTATCAGGGAATGTTACCTATGGCTCTGTCCTGAATAGAGGGAAACTTAATTTGCATACCGAAATGCTAAACCCTTTCCGTGAGAGAAAACACAGCCTAGTTATATACGGGAATAGCACTGTACATTCATAGGTGTTTATCTCATCATGTCATATGTCAATTCGGGCACCCTGAAAAATGAACCCGATGGATATGGACGCTGCCATACCTCTTTCCTTTTTAAGCAACACCAGTTGCCTGGCTATTCTGCTGATCCTCTGCCTCTAATACTTTTAGCCATAGACCCTGAACAAGCATGCAGCAGATCAGAGGTTTCTGAAATGCTTGTCAGAACTGACAAGATTAGCTGCATGCTTGTTTCTGGTGTCATTCAGACACTACTGCAGCCAAATAGATCAGCAGGACTGCCAGGCAACTGGTATTGTTGAAAAGGAAATAAATGGCAGCCTCTATACCACTCTTACCTCGGGTTCACTTTAAAGGGAACCTAAACTGAGAAGAGTATGGATTTTTCCTTTTAAAATAATACCAGTTGCCTGACTCTCCTGCTGATCCTGTGTCTCTAATACTTTTAGCCACAGCCCCTGAACAAGCATGCAGATCAGGTGCTCTGACTGAAGTCAGACTGGATTAGCTGCATGCTTGTTTCAGGTGTGTGATTCAGCCACTACTGCAGCCAAAGAGATCAGCAGGACTGCCAGGCAACTGGTATCCTTATAAAAGGAAACGACCCCATCCCTCTCAGTTTAGGTTCTCTTTAAGTTTAAGGCCTCATTCACAAATTATCGCAGATGGCTGTGCGATCAGAACGCAACGTGTACGATCACAAGCCATCTGTGCTGCTATGCGCTGTGCTGCGGATCCCATTCATTTCCAAAAAATGCATGCAGCCATGCGATTCCGCAGTGCATACGATGGGAACGGTGGAAGGGCCGTCTATGCCCTTGTACCGTTCTTACATGTCTCACACTATACGCGCTGCCGAAATGCGCATGGCAACACATATAGTGGGAACAAGGCCTTAGTGGCACAAGGTGGTAAATTGATTGATTGATCCCTGCTGGATTGCTTTGATGGTGACCAGATTAGGTCAGGTGGCTGCTGATCCACGTATAGCTAGCTGTGCAGCAATTTTTTTTTTTTTTGAGACGCATGTGACTGTATCTTGAGCACTATAGTTGTGAGCTTTCTCTAAACAAAAGACTTGGTAGCCAGGCTGTGTACTGGGCTGCGGGACAGCTGCGCTGTGAGAATTGCCCACTTGGCACACGCCCATCATTCTCCATATTCCCGGGCATATAGTGACATCTGCATAGTGCTGCCTATAAATGTTTAATGCCATAGTTTAGCGTGCGTTCCATATTCCAGTATGACCCACTTTAGGCTTCCTGTCAGCGTCATGCAAGCCTCCAGTGTAGAGGTGTAGAGAGTAAGGAGGTTGAAGCAACCAGGCAGCACTCTGCGACAGCGGAATACATGCAGATCTCAGCAGAGATGCCACTTGGTGTCCTCTAAAGTGTCCTAATCACTGGTGTAGAAAGCAAAGCCGTGACTTGATAGAAAAGTCATTCATCTTTCATGGACAGACCCGCATAACCGCATCACCGCTTCACATGCAGGCGCATCTATTTCAGGACTCCATAGTGTCACCAGGCACTGTCATCGCTGTCGGAATCCAAGGCCTGTATCTTGGTGGCATTGCTGCATGGGGAAAGCACACGGCCTATTCTGACTACTTGAAAGCTTCTTTTGTCTGCTGTGTCTGAGGTGTGTCATGATCATGCAATGACATGCTTGCCTGTTGTGCCTCATACTTTAGTCAGTGTAAACATTATAAATAATGCACTTCAAGTTTTTGACAGCCGCACTCCCCAGAAAAGAGAATGCAGTTTGACATTTGATTGTAGATTTCAGAAATACTTGGGCTATGAGCTATTGCATTTCTATTCAACATTTTCTACAGACATGGTGATCAACATTTCAAAGTTTAGCCCAAGTTCAGGAAGTTTGATTTGATAGGCAGGTTTTCTCTGTTTTTTTTTCTGTTTAATATTTACCAGTATTAAAGTGTAGATGACTGTAGCAAAAAAATGTTTCCCTGCCCCTTGTAAGTCTGTGTGATCCCTCAATGTTATTTATGCGCCCTCTCAGCCTTGGTAAAGTTTGCAACTCTGCTCAGTCGCAGACTACTGCGCATGCGCTGTCCCAGCCACCCACATCCTTGATTGATTTTACCTACCTGGGGCCTCTTTCTCTTCCAGCCCCTCTGGAGTCTCTTCCAGCCCCTCTGGAGTCTCTTCCAGCCCCTCTGGAGTCTCTTCCAGCCCCTCTGGAGTCTCTTCCAGCCCCTCTGGAGTCTCTTCCAGCCCCTCTGGAGTCTCTTCCAGCCCCTCTGGAGTCTCTTCCAGCCCCTCTGGAGTCTCTTCCAGCCCCTCTGGAGTCTCTTCCAGCCCCTCTGGAGTCTCTTCCAGCCCCTCTGGAGTCTCTTCCAGCCCCTCTGGAGTCTCTTCCAGCCCCTCTGAAGTCTTTGTTTCCAGTGTCCTCTCGATGCCCCTTCTGTAAGAGCTACGACTGGTACTGTTACATGCGTAGCCCTGTCTTTCCGCCACCTCTGTTGTGCTCCTGTAGCTAGGGAATGTCCTGTGCATGCACAATTATAAGTCTATAGCAGTGATGGTTAACCTTCACACTCAAGCTGTGACAAAACTACAAATCCCATCATGCCTCTGCCTCCCTGAGTTATGCTTAGAGCTGTCAGAGTATTGCAATGCCTCATGGGACTTGTAGTTCCACCACAGCTGGAGTGCCAAGGTTAGCCATTACTGGTCTATAGGAACTGCACAGAGCGCTTCTGGCCATGAAAGTGCAATCAACGAGGCGCACTAGTTTTTTAGCTTTAAAATTAAAGCACGTCTTAAAGAGAACCTGAAATGAGAGAGATATAGAGCCTGCCCTGTTTATTTCCTTTTCAACAATTCATATTGCCTGGCTGTCCTGTTTATCCTCTGCCTTTAATACTATTAGCCATAGACACTGAACAATATCATAAAAAGATTTGAGCACAGAGTGATCTGACCAATAACTTCGCATGAAAGAGTATAAATTGGTGCAAAAAGATCAATTTATTAATACAAAAATTTAAATATATATCAGCCCGGATGCAATTGCGACAGATTAGCCCCTACACACACAATAAAACTCTAAAACAATCAAGGAGTATAGGCTCACTAAATGTATGACGTCATATGAACAATTGGGCCATAGTAACACTTAAGCAAGAATTCATATCTCATTGGCTCCTATGATATACAGTGTATGTGGGGATCCTAAGTACCATGGGGATAGCTCCAGTGCAAGTCCATGCAACAAAACCAGATAGATTCTCTTGTCTCACACAAGGGTGAAAGTTCCTTGCGACTTTTCTCCTAAAAGTAGCATGAAATAGTAGGAAGTCCCATTCGCAGACCTAAAGCATGTATTTAGCAATGTTCCTTAATCATGCAAAGCATACTAGGATAGTCAGCAAGCAAGCGAGATGCAGGCAAATGATAAACAGTCACCACTGGGCTGTGAGGACAGAAGCGAGTTGCACAAGCGTTTAATTGGTACAGTTCATGGGCATGTGTCAGTCACATTACCTGCCCCTGGATATGCCCATGCATGCCTGGATCACCACGCTGTTTGTATCCGAAGGAAGTTCCCGTATAGTGTTGCCACATAATCCTCCGCTATTTAGGAGCCATAAGATCCATGCCGGTTCAACAGCTGACTTCACTGGCGTATGCGCTGTGGCAGGCTGAGAGCGGCGAGGAGTCGAGGTGTACGCCGGCAAGCCTGTGTAGCTCGGATGCCGGGCCTCGCACGCTGTCCAGTGAGTATGACGTCAGAGCCTCCTAACTCCGCCCACCGACCGGTTTCGCGCATGCGCGCTTCATCAGGGTGTGACTTGGACAAGATGGGAATGATCTTTATACATCTATCACCCCAGCTCCACCCACCTGGGGTTGGGCTGAGGTACATGGCTGCCGCCCCTCCAGCAGGGCGCTATCTCTAGCATTATGCCTTTATCCTAGGCTGTTTCTCAACATTTTATTGATATGTACCCCTTTTAAAACCCTCTACACACCAAGTACCCCCTGGCATAGTAAACATTATCACAAGTACCCCTTGACAAATATATATTTAATCATAGTACATTATAATTGGTTCTAAACAATTTCCAAGCATTAACTATTGCTTTTAATTAGCTAAAATACTGATTTGGTGTTGTTTAAATAAGATTTATCATTTTCTAAAACTCTAAATTTGTTGTTCTTGATTAAGTATATCAAGCCCGAGTACCCCCTGGAACCATCAGAAGTACCCCCTGGGGTACGCGTACCGCATGTTGAGAACCTATATCCTAGGGCAGGTAAGACTTACAAACATGATTAAATAAAGCAATAACTAAACGACAAGAGTCACCGCAATCCATCTTGGCTGGGCAGGTTTCCAAAGAGATGGAAAGGACAGAATTATAGTGCTCCACATACACAAATGTAGGGCACATGCCCTTCCCATCACGCTACCATATCTGGGATGTTATGTAGCTCTACTAAACGAGGGGAAGCACTTAAGCGGACAGACAAATCTCAAATAGGGGGAGGATAGGAGGAAACAGTGATTCTACAGAAAACACTGTAATCCAAAATCCGTGTTATGGCCCAAAGGGGTCAAAGTGCGTAATTTATATATCCAACTGCACTCCTTTTGTTTTAAATCCTATCAAAGTCCCCCCTTCTTTGTGAGATATTGAGTTTATAGATTCCCTTGACCTTTGATCCCACCAGTTCACCTCCATGAACATCTTTATAGTGTTGTGCCAGTGGGGTCGTGTATTCCGGGTCTCTAGCATTCCGTATGTGCTCACCTATCCTGGCCTGCAAAGGGCGTGTAGTTTTCCCAATATAATGGGTGCCACAAGGGCAGGTGAGCATGTAAACGACTCCCTCTGTTGCACAATTAACGAAGGACTGTATCTGGTAGGATCTCTGTCCGAGGGAATCAACAAACTCTTTAGTGCGATCTATCAATGGACATACCTGGCAATGCCCACATCTATACATTCCGTTAGGTATTGACCTTCCCAACCACGTTGTGGGGGTGGTCCTCTTAAACTCACTTTGGATTAATAGATTTCTCAGGGAAGAGGCTCTCTTTGCTGTTAAATGTGGGTATTCCCCAACCAGAGAACGAATCTCGGGAGATGCAGTAAGTACTGGCCAATGCCTGTTAAGGATTCCTCTCATACTACTCCAATGGCTCCCATAAGGAGTAGGAATTCTTAAGACTGCTCTCTCCCGAGACTTCTCCAGGGGGCCACCACCACGTCTATCTGTTGTTAGCAAATTTGGCCTATCCAGGTTCCAAGCTCTCTTTAGGGCTTTCTTAAGGACCTTATGGGGATAGCCCCTATCTCTAAATCGTGAATACATCTCCCTTGCCTCCCTCGCAAAGGAGTCATCTGAACTGCAATTACGACGTAGCCGCTGAAATTCACCAATGGGGATGGATCTTACCTGACAAGGGGGATGGCAACTTGTGGCGTGCAGGACAGAATTGCCAGCTGTGGGCTTTCTAAAACTAGAGGAAACAAGTCTGTTATTGAGCTTTTTTATCTCGATCTAAGAAATTCAGACTCTCTTTGCTCACAACAAAGGTGAGCTTAATATTGAGAGTTATCATTCAGATCCCGAAAGAAAACGCCCAATTCTTCCTCAGTTCCTCTCCACACCATCATTATGTCATCAATATATATTATCCACAGGGGGGCGTGCTCCTGCCGTAGCGGATGTTTATAAACAATTGAGCGTTCCCAGAACCCCAAGTGTAAATTCGCATAGGCAGGAGCACAGGCCGCCCCCATGGACGTACCCCTTATCTGTTGGTAAAAAGATCCATCAAATGTAAAACAATTAAAACCCAATATGAATTCCAGCAGCTCGGCCACGAATTCATTATGGCACCTGAAGCCGGCATGGGAATCCTGCAGGAAAAATCTGGTTGCCCCGACCCCCTTCTCGTATGGGATCGATAGACACTGAACAAGCATGCAGATTAGGTGCTCTGACTGGATTAGCTGCATGCATGTTTCAGGTGTGTGATTCAGACACTACTGCAGCCAAAGAGATCAGCAACAGCCAGGCAACTGGTATTGCTTAAAAGGAAATATGGAAGCCTCAATTTAGTTTCCTTTTAAGTGAGAGAGAAAGAAAATGTCCATGCATATTGCCTGGCTGTCCCACTGATCCTCTTCCTCTAATACTTCTAGCCATAGACTCTGGACAATCATATGCAGATCAGGTATTCCTGACTGAAGTCTTACTGGATTGACCCCATGCTTTTTCAAGTGTGTGAGCCAAATACTACTGCAGCAGGATTCAAAGCAACTGGTACTGATCAAAAGGCAAAAAATGTCAGCCTGCATGTGCTGCTGATCCTCTGCCCCCAATACTTTAAACCATAGACCCCGGACAAGCAGGCAGATCAGGTGCTCTGACTGAAGCGTGACTAGATTAGCCACATGCTTGTTTCAGGTGTGTGAATCGGACACTACTGATGGATGAAAGATCAGCAGGATGCCAGGCAACTGGTATTGTATAAAGAGGAACTGTCGTGGAAATCTTAAAATTTAAAACCCATACAAATAAGTTTCTTCCTGAGTAAAATGAGCCATAAATGACGTCTCTTCTATGTTGTTGGCATTTACAGTAAGTAGTAGAAATCTGACATTACCCGACAGGTTTTGGGCTAGTCCATCTCTCCATGGGGGATTCTCAGCATGGCCTTTATTCTTTATAAAGACACTTCCTGAAAAAGATTTATACAAAGATGCTGACCAGCCTCCCTTATCACCTTACACTTTTTAGCAGTTGGACGGAGCAACTGCCATTCACTAAGAACATTTTGAAAAAAAAAAGGAAATCCATGTGAACCCCCCATGAGGAGATGGGCTAGTCCAAAACCTGTCGGTTCTGTCAGATTTCTACCACCTACTGTAAGTGACATCAACATAGGAGAAAAGTAATTTATGGCTCATTTTACTCTGGAAGAAACATACTTCTTAATTGTATGTTTACATATATTTTAAAATTTTAAGATTTTCATGACAGAGGTCCTTTAAAGGAAATCTATCCTTGAGGTATGCTTTAAATCTCCTGCACCAATAAATCTGGATTTGCTCCTCTGTAACCTCCAGCTGCCTGCTCACACATATGTTTTTTACACTTCCGTGCACGTACATTCACAGGTGGTTGAGATTTGTACTCTGGTTTCCCTTTCTAGTATGTGTTAGAGCTTTGCAGGGATTTGTAGGAACAAAACCAGATCTATTCTGGTACATTTTTGCTTTGTCCAGCCTGTTTGCAAATGACAGATTTCTTACACAACACATGTATAAATCTGAAGAATGCGTTCAGTTTCTCTATATGAGATGTCACAAATAGATTTCACAATACAAATGTGTTGAAGAACTTGTATAGGGTGATGCTTTATTCTGTCTTAGTTCTTGTCAGTTTACCATTAGTTTGCCTGCAGGTCAGTTGCAGCTCACCTCTGACTCACCTGCAGGTCAGCTGTAGGTCATTGCAGCTGAAGCTGTGTCCTGTTCAGATCATACTGTACCTCAGTGTCAGGAGTGAAGTCCACATTCTTGTTCCAGGCCATTCAACTGATTCCTAAATGTGTGCATACTCACAATCACTTTCCTGTAAGTAACAGTTGGTAATTATCCCTCAGGCTACAGTTCAGGGCTGATCGCTGTACAGACGCATCACTACACTGCGGCTGAGTGACACGTTTTGTTGTCTTCCAGCAGGCTGGTAAATAGGGGAACAGTGCGCTTGCCTGAGATGATCTGGCACTTCAGATGTCTCAGGGACTTATCAGGGTCACTGTACACTCACTAAATTATTATTCCCCAGGACGTCATTCAGGACAGCACCACTAGTGGGACTTGTCTCCCTTTCCTCAACCATGGACAGGAAGCTACTGTAAAGATTAAAAAATATTTTATCCTGTTATCAGTATTAGTATTTTTTTTTTTGTTTCTTTACACACTTATTTTTCTAGTAAGTTTAGATGTATAGGGATAGTTAAATCTTGGAGTTTGTAGAGTTTCCTCTACTCGGACTCATGAATCCTTATGAATGAACTGTGTTCTAATATCTATCTATCTCCACACCCACAGCACAGTGGCGTAATGGTTAGCACTCTCGCCTTGCAGCGCTGGGTCTCTAATTTGAATCCCAGCCAGGTCAACATCTGCATAAATACTAAATAATAATACTGCACATATACATTTTTCAATAATTCCTTTTTATTACGAGAGCTAGTCTTGACTATCAATTTGTTTTGTTTTTTGTTGTTGTTGCATACAGCAAATGTGACTCCCTATGCACAATGAAAATGTGTAACAATATAATATGATGCCAACATTATCTAAACCATACCTTGCAGTATCTACGGTAATCCTTAACTTTCTAGTCCTGGCTCTTTCATATCGCCTACACCTAGTGAGTTGATTTGGTGATATAACATTTTATGACTCATTTTGAAACCAATTAAAGATTAATTTGTAAAATTATACAGTATCAAGAACAAGTGGTATCCATACAAATATATGGTAATTTTTAACTGTATATGCCAATTTTTTTCTGCAAAATAAAAATAAATTAACAAACAATTACTGATGATTTTAAATTATTTAAGGGCTTGTATGCTAAAAAGGAAAATGCAAAAAAAAAACAACCTTGCAGTTAAAATGACATTGTAGCAAAAATTGTAAAATACGTGTGTATGCCTACATACATAAAATGTACAATTGCCCCAGAGTAAAAGGCACAATAAATAACCTTTTCCCAATGTTACTGCCATTAAAGTGGGATAAAACTGACAAAACATTCAATAAAAATGTGTGTTCCTACTTTTTATTACCCATACAGTTACCATATTTGCTTTTGTGCACAAGTAACATTGTCTGTTTAGAAATTCCCAAAGTACAGTCTATCTGCTCTGAAAGCTGCCATTGCGTTTTACTGCATAGCTGCTATATCTATATATTATAATTTATCCAGTTATCACGTCTCCGCTCTCTCTGGTTCTACGATGTGAGTAGTTTAGTGTCAGCACGCTGCTGGCTACTACTTGTAGCAAATAAAGGAATGTAAACAAAAGATAATGTTCTCACCTCTTCCGATATGGCCAGGAGCTGAAGTAGCCTTCAGCTGAAGAAAAAAGTGCAGTGTTTAATGCTAGGTACACACAATACATTTTTTTTGGCAGATTTACCTTCCAGATCGATTTTTTTTTTTTTCCAATCTGAATTTGGATTGATTTTTCCGATCGATTTCCATCAGACATTTCCGTCTGCCAGAAAATTGTATTGTGTACCTAGCGTTACCATTTGTCTGTTCTGCTACAAATTTTTTCTGTGGTAGTAGATTTTATGCTGTAAATAATCTTTTAGAACAAAGAGGAAATGCAGAGTTTCAGACCACTGTTGGTAGTAAAAGTCTGACAGATCTGACAAGTTTTGGACTTGTCCATCTCCTCATGCCAGATTTTTACTAACCTACTGTAAGTGATGGCAGCAAAGGAGAAAAGTAATGTGTGGGGCATTTTAATCTGGGAGAAACGTACATTAGGTATGTATGGAATTACAGGTATTTTCAATTTTAGTGGTCCTTTAAGGGTGCATAATTTGTTACTATAAATCATTATGGTTCCTTTTTAAGTATAATGAAATAAAGTAGTTTGACAGTTGTGGGAACATGCGCTCTGTCCGGGGCTGTCGGTGATAAGAGCTGGACTTTTACCCTTAAAGTTCACGGAACCTAGGTTTTGTATGCTTAGTTGTAGATAAGCGACTCATACTTTTGTTTTTCAGCATAAAATGAACACAGTGTTGTTGCTAGATAGCGAAATACAAAAGCATCCATTTTTAGAAATGAAATGACTTGTGAAGGTCAGTTTGAGCTGAATCTGAGGGGAATTCCGCCAATTTTTGAAAGGGCTACATACTACATGTGCTGTGTCATGGTGTTGCAACAGATTGCATTAGAGTAATTACTCTTTTGTGGTTTACTACATTGACTTACCACAGATCCTTTGCCATGAGGATGGGGGGGGGGGGGGGGGGGGGTGCCTGTAATAACTATATAAATATTATTTAAAAGACTGATGTAAAATAATTGATGGGTGATCCGGATAACCATGTCTTGCAGTCTTAAAGCAAGATGGTCCGCAATAGAATTAAATTGTATTTACCAACTGCTCTGTGTTTATTATGTAGTCTACATCCTGACCCTGCATTGCAAGCATTCCAAAATAATCATAAATGTCTGCTGTAAGGAGTTTTCTCAGTCAGCCTGGCTCTTTGCTGGTCATCTCTCCTCCCACATTCCTGCTCCTCACTGATTGGCTGAGGGCATTTCAGTGTGACATGAGGCTGAGAAGGGAAACACACCTCACCCCTCTGCAGAAGCTGCTGAAATACAATCTATGCTGCGCTCACATGTGTTTACAAAGAAAGTTAGATATGACCGTGCAGTTTTAGTACAGAGCTCAGTGGGGAGGAGGGCAATGCATACACAATTTCAGGCTGGAGAGGAAAAAAAGTTAGGGAGGAAATTACATCAGGATTGGTTTCAGTCAGAGGCAGTAAAGATGGAAAGGCCTGGAACAGTTTTCTCCATTTACCGTACAAAATGTATATTAATCAAAATGTGGGCAATACAATACATATGTAAGTAGTAAGTATTGATCTACATACATTTTTTTTTTCTTCCCTGGGATAGTATGGCTGTCCCTGCCTCACAGCGCTGTCTAACCACATGTATGTTGTGAGGTAGAGTCAGACTGAATACAATCTGAACAGGTTAGGGGTAAGACTTGCTGTATTGATGTTGGCTTCTATACTTTGTAATCTCTTTTCAGCATGTGTGGCCAGCATTGTGAAACGTGTGTAAATTTTACGGTTTGTTTTCTCTTTCTACCCCCCTTCCTTTAATGTTTTGGGAAGTTAAAATAAAACGGTTTGTTCATAAAATGGCCTCTTTGTTCTATGATTGCTGAGTAATAGAAGAAAACAAAATATTGCCTTTCCCACGTGATTAATGCGAAACCACTTAATTGTGAGGAGATTTCAGGGCGGGAGATCCTATTGTGACACCAGAGTGTTATCTCTGGGACACATACATGTGCAGCTAGGACAAGGCATGAAGGATGGGTTTCCTGGTTGCCTATCATCCCGTGTGAGGGACTTGCTGCCTTCTGAGGAAGGATGCCCTGATTTATCTGTGTGTGCAAAAGGGGAGACGCTATAGGTCAGAGTTGCAAATCACAATCCACTTTTCAGTTAATGTTTGAAAGGCGATTGCTGATATGTGATCGATTTTGTGTATTTTGAAAGTGTTATCAGATATGTTGTAAAAATTCATTTTGGGGGAAGGTGCGCAGGGAAGACGAAGACCGGGACAGTTTGGGGAGAGCAGCAGGGGTGGTTGGGAGATCGATGGCCCATAGCATTGCAATGTTTGCTGTTTGATTGCGGCTTGATAGGTTTCTTCTGAAATGTATAGAATTCGCGTTTGCATATAGGGTAGGAGTCGTTAACTAATAGAATCCCAGTTCCATGATGCGGTATAGTGTATTCCTGCACCTCACATCTGACATTCGCTTTTAAAAATTGGATATTTTTTATGTGCTCTTGACAAATCATTAGGGGAGTTTTTCATAACCTATTAATAAATCTTAATGGCTTCCCCCTTTTAGATGGTTAATAAAGGTGAATTATTTGATGAGAGCCATCTCTACCACAGAGCACATAAAGTAGAACAGTAAAATGTGGCTGGATTATAGCTTAACCACTTAAGGACCGCCCCCAGCCGATGGGCGGCGGCAAAGTCCGGGCCCAAACGACCGCAATACGCCCATCGGCGGGGGCGGCTGCGGGAGTGGCTATGCGGCGATCGCGTCATTTGTGACGCGATCAGCCGCCGGGGACTGGCTCCGCCCACCGCTCGCTGTAACCCGCCGGCCGTTCGGAAGCGCCGGCGGGTTACTAGCTGCCCGATCGCCGCACGGAAACGGTAATGTATACAAAGCCTATTATACTGGCTGCCTCCTGCCCTGGTGGTCCCAGTGTCCGAGGGACCACCAGGGCAGGCTGCAGCCACCCTAGTCTGCACCCAAGCACACTGATTCCTCCCCCCCCTGCCCCCTGATCGCCCACAGCACCCCTCAGACCCCCCCCCTGCCCACCCCCCAGACCACTGTTTGCACCCAATCACCCCCTAATCACCCATCAATCACTCCCTGTCACTATCTGTCAACGCTATTTTTTTTTTTTAGTCCCTAATCTGCCTCCTACTCCCTCCTGATCACCCCCACCCCTCAGATTCTCCCCAGACCCCCCCCCCCCCCCCCCCCCCGTGTACTGTATGCATCTATCCCCCCTGATCACCTGTCAATCACCTGTCAATCACCCGTCAATCACCCCCTGTCACTGCCACCCATCAATCAGCCCCTAACCTGCCCCTTGCGGGCAATCTGATCACCCACCCACACCAATAGATCGCCCGCAGATCCGACATCAGATCACCTCCCAAATGCAGTGTTTACATCTCTTCTCTCCTCTAAACACTCACTAATTACCCATCAATCACCCATCAATCACCCCCTATCACCACCTGTCACTGTTACCCATCAGATTAGACCCTAATCTGCCCCTAGGGCACCCAATCACCCGCCCACACCTCAGAACGCCCTCAGACCCCAGCCCTGATCACCTCGCCAGTGCATTGCTTGCATCTATTTCCCCCCTCTAATCACACCTTGAGACACCCATCAATCACCTCCTGTCACCCCCTAGCACACCTACCCATCAGATCAGGCCCTAATTTGCCCCGTGTGGGCTCCTGATCACTCGGCCAAACCCTCAGATCCCCCTCAGACCCCCTTCCGATCACCTCCCCAGTGCATTGATTGCATCTATTTTCCCCTCTAACCGCCCCCTGAGACACCCATCAATCACCTCCTGTCACCCCCCTAGCACTCCTATCCATCAGAACAGGCCCAATACATCCTGTCATCTAAGAGGCCACCCTGCTTATGACCGGTTCCACAAAATTTGCCCCCTCATAGACCACCTGTCATCAAAATTTGCAGATGCTTATACCCCTGAACAGTCATTTTGAGGCATTTGTTTTCTAGACTACTCCTCGTGGTTTAGGGCCCCTAAAATGCCAGGGCAGTATAGGAACCCCACAAGTGACCCCATTTTAGAAAGAAGACACCCCAAGGTATTCTGTTAGGTGTATGATGAGTTCATAGAAGATTTTATTTTTTGTCAAAAGTTAGCGGAAATTGGATTTTTATTGTTTTTTTCACAAAGTGTCATTTTTCACTAACTTGTGACAAAAAATAAAATCTTCTACGAACTTACCATACCCCTAACGGAATACCTTGGGGTGTCTTCTTTCTAAAATGGGGTCACTTGTGGGGTTCCTATACTGCCCTGGCATTTTAGGGGCCCTAAACCGTGAGAAGTAGTCTAGAAAACAAATGCCTCAAAATGACCTGTGAATAGGACGTTGGGCCCCTTAGCGCACCTAGGCTGCAAAAAAGTGTCACACATGTGGTATCGCCGTACTCAGAAGAAGTAGTATAATGTGTTTTGGGGTGTATTTTTATACATACCCATGCTGGGTGGGAGAAATCTCTCTGTAAATGGACAATTGAATGTAAAAAAAATCAAATGTCATTTACAGAGATATTTCTCCCACCCAGCATGGGTATGTGTAAATATACACCCCAAAACACATTATAATACTTCTCCCGAGTACGGCGATACCACGTGTGGCACTTTTTTGCACCCTAACTGCGCTAAGGGGCCCAAAGTCCAATGAGTACGTTTAGGATTTCACAGGTCATTTTGCGACATTTGGTTTCAAGATTACTCCTCACGGTTTAGGGCCCCTAAAATGCCAGGGCAGTATAGGAATCCCACAAATGACCCCATTTTAGAAAGAAGACACCCCAAGGTATTCCGTTAGGAGTACGGTGAGTTCATAGAAGATTTTATTTTTTGTCACAAGTTAGCGGAAAATGACACTTTGTGAAAAAAAAAATTAAAATCAATTTCTGCTAACTTGTGACAAAAAAAAAAAAATCTTCTATGAACTCACCATACTCCTAACGGAATACCTTGGGGTGTCTTCTTTCTAAAATGGGGTAATTTGTGGGGTTCCTATACTGTCCTGGCATTTTAGGGGCCCTAAACCGTGAGGAGTAGTCTTGAAACCAAATTTCTCAAAATGACCTGTGAAATCCTAAAGGTACTCATTGGACTTTGGGCCCCTTAGCGCAGTTAGGGTGCAAAAAAGTGCCACACATGTGGTATCGCCGTACTCAGGAGAAGTAGTATAATGTGTTTTGGGGTGTATTTTTCCACATACCCATGCTGAGTGGGAGAAATATCTCTATAAATAGACAATTGTGTGTAAAAAAATAAATAAAAAATTGTCATTTACGGAGATATTTCTCCCACCCAGCATGGGTATGTGTAAAAATACACCCCAAAACACATTATACTACTTCTCCTGAGTACGGCAATACCACATGTGTGCCACTTTTTTGAAGCCTAACTGCGCTAAGGGGCCCAAAGTCCAATGAGCATCTTTAGGCTTTACAGGGGTGCTTACAATTAGGCACCCCCCAAAATGCCAGGACAGTGAACACACCCCACAAATGACCCCATTTTGGAAAGTAGACACTTCAAGGTATTCAGAGAGGAGCATAGTGAGTCCGTGGCAGATTTCATTTTTTTTTGTCGCAAGTTAGAAGAAATGGAAACTTTTTTTTTTTTTTTTTCTTTTTTGTCAGAAAGTGTCATTTTCCGCTAACTTGTGACAAAAAATAAAATCTTCTATGAACGCACCATGCCTCTCACTGAATACTTTGGGATGTCTTCTTTCCAAAATGGGGTCATTTGGGGGGTATTTGTACTTTCCTGGAATTTTAGCCCCTCATGAAACCTGACAGGTGCGCAGAAAAGTCAGAGATGCTTGAAAATGGGAAAATTCACTTTTGGCACCATAGTTTGTAAACGCTATAACTTTTACCCAATCCAATAAATATACACTGAATGGTTTTTTTTTATCAAAGACATGTAGCAGAATAACTTTCGCGCTCAAATGTATAGGAAATTTTACTTTATTTGAAAAATGTCAGCACAGAAAGTTAAAAAAAAATCTTTTTTTTGCCAAAATTCATGTCTTTTTTGCTGAATATAATAAAAAGTAAAAATCGCAGGAGCAATCAAATAGCACCAAAAGAAAGCTGTATTAGTGACAAGAAAAGGAGGTAAAATTCATTTAGGTGGTAGGTTGTATGAGCGAGCAATAAACCGTGAAAGCTGCAGTGGTCTGAATGGAGAAAAAGGCTCTGGTCCTTAAGGGGCGAAAAGACTGTGGTCCTGAAGTGGTTAAAGGACAACTGTAGTGAGAGCAATATGGAGGCTGCCATATTAATTTACTTTTAAGCAATACCAGTTGCCTGGCTGTTCTGCTGATTCTCTGCCTCTAATGCTGGGCATACACGATTAGATAGTTCTTATCAATCGAGCTGCTGATGGCTCGATTGCTAAGATCCAACCTGTCCGATCACTGCAGCGGATCGATACCGCGCTCGATCCCCGCAGGTGGACAAAAGAAAAAAACGAAGCGCTGATAAGAAGCGCCCGCGGGGACGAGCGGGAATCGATCCACGCGGACGAGCGGTGACGTGCCGGCATCGAGTAGCTGGCTCGATATCGGCGCATAAACGAACAGTGTATGCCCAGCATAATACTTTTAGCCATTGACCCTAAACAAACAAGCAAGCAAATCAGATGTTTCTGACATTACAATCCCAGGCAACTGGTATTGTTTAAAAGGAAATAAATATGGCAGTCTCCAGATTCTTCTCACTTCTCACTTTAAAAATGTTGAATTTTCAATGTATTGAGCATTCAAGAAAAAGAGAACATTACCAGCTGCACAAGTTTTCACTAACCAGCTGGCTGACTCATTTTTTCTAATGATTCAGGAGATACCTAGAGAAACTGGTTATCTGCATTACGAGGAAGTTTCATTTGAAGACAAAAAGTTTGGACTGAGAGACGCTTCTAATCAAGACCTGTATTAAAGAAATGTCTGAAGCTCCTATTTAAAAAAAGAACCCCAGGTGAAAGGGATATAGAAGCTACGATATTTATTTCTATTTAAAGTATAACTGTCGGACATAAAATCAAAAATGAATTATTTATTTTTATCTGGTAAACAAGTAATAAGGATGCTAACCAGGCAAGCCAAAAGTTAAACACAATTACTTTTCTTGTTGATAAATGATCAATTCCCCAGACTCCCTGACTCTTATTTGGTACATTGCCACAAAAGGGAATTTGCAGGGCATGCTGGGTTGTGGTTTTTTTTTTTGCTTCTTTACTTCCCCTCAGACTTGACAAATGCAGCCTCATTAGCTGAAGCCTCTTTCCCTCCGGTTTCCCCTTCCCACACCTCTGCTCCTCTCTGGCCAATATTTCCCATGCTGAGACAATGCACGTTCTATTGCAGAGCTGGGTGGGAGTGCCTGAAGACTGGGAGGAGGGCGGGGAATGCATACACAATCAGGCAGAGGAGAGTAAGGGAGAAAATGACATCATGATTGACCTCAATATATGGAGAATCCTAAGGATTTTCCTTTTTTTTACTATAGAAAAATCTCTAAAATCAAAAGTGGACCATGCAATACATATGTTATGTAAGTAGAGCAAGTATTTACTTGTATGTGGTTTTTTTTTTCTGAGATAGTATGGCTGACAGCTCCTCTTTAAACAATACCAGTTGAGGGGGCCTCCCTCGACCACAGTATTGGCTCTCTATTGGTTCTATGCTGGTAATAATCACGTCTATGCTTTGAATAGTAGTACGGTAATCACTAAAAACTGTCCCCCATCCCTTTCTTGCACCTCTGACACTGTGGTTGTGTTTGGCAGGGGGTGGGGGAGGGCGGGGGCCTAATGCATAACTTGCACTGGGACCCATAGCTCCTTAGCTACGCCACTTTGCATAGCACGCCTTTCCCACAGTTTCTCCTACAGTACCGATTTCGATTGCACTGTACTCCACAATTTTCAGTGCAGAGTTTCACTATGCAGGTGCCCAATTCTTGGAAAGTCTAGTGTTATTTAGTAGCCTTATTATTTGAAGTCTCATGCCAATCTACTTAACATTCATCTGCAAAATATTTAAGTGGTGGTATTAAAAACAAGTACATTTTACTGTTACGTATTTAAATCGTAGGGAAGAGGAACTGAATCTAATTTTGACCAAGAGAACCCTTCTGCGGTGGGCTAGACAAAGGTCTGTTACTGTGCGTATGATGGGTCTCTATGACGGGTCTGCGTGACCGTGCGTGTGACGGGTCTGCGTGACCGTGCGTGTGACGGGTCTGCGTGACCGTGCGTGTGACGGGTCTGCGTGACCGTGCGTGTGACGGGTCTGCGTGACCGTGCGTGTGACGGGTCTGCGTGACCGTGCGTGTGACGGGTCTGCGTGACCGTGCGTGTGACGGGCCTGCGTGACGGTGCGTGTGACGGGCCTGCGTGACTGTGCATAGTAACCGTGAGTATGATGGGCCTGTGTGAAGAGTCTGTGTGACCGTGTGTGTGGCTGGTCTGTGACCGTGCGTAGTGTCTCTCTTCCAGCTATGCAGAATTTTACCGCCATGTTCTCTGACGGAGATGAAAGTTGTTCCTCTCTGTCTGCTACATGAATAGTTGATGAACTTTCCATGTTGTGTAGCTCTGAGAACACAATAGTATAGCTGTAGGTTCTGTTGTGTTGTTAATCCCCATATACCCACATTATACTGCTAGCTTCACTAGGAATAATACATTATAAAAAGTCTCCACTTGCCTTATCTGCTTAGCAGTGAAGCACACAGAGAAAACAGGAACTATAAATGCTGAATTATTGCATTGCCCTTACATTTGGCGTACAGTCACTGCAGGAATATGTTCTTTGCATCTGAAGGGTATTTCTGCATCGCTTGTGAAGACCTTTTTAAAGACCTGCAACCCCCCCACCCTGGGTTGATCAGCCTTTGTTTCCCACAATGCCACTGTACCATCGTATACAATCTATGCTAATACCAGGTCGATTACATACATATTATTGGGCCACTATAATCTTACCAATACCTGCTGTGACTTTAGTTGAATGTCACATTCATATCTGTCAAAAAGATCTGTTAAACATCTGGATTTATTCTTCTAATTTTTAACAGCTGCTTTTTAAATTGTTGCACACTTGTAAACTATAGCAAACAGCGGACGTCTACCTCAATTCCCACTTAGCTACGAATGGCCGCCTTATTCACCTGTTCAATGGCGGAAATGGGTTACGTTCAGGAACTATTAGGGCTTTTTTTAAGTGCCGACGATTTTGCAAACTGCACTAAAAGCGCTTGTGCAATGATTTCCTATGACAGTGTTCACATGTACATACGCTACATGTACCATTTTCTGAGCACTTTGGCTCAAAGGAAGGTATAGGGAAATCGCAAAACTCTTGAAAAAGCGCTTTGTATAGCAATTCCTGAGCACTTTTATGAATAAATACATTGTATTTATTCATTTCCGGGTTACAGAGTTCACTTCCCGACTGACGTCAGGAAGTAAAAAAAAAAAAATCGGTGGGCAAAAGTGCTTATAAAAGTGCTCTTCTAAGCGTAAATCGCAGGGAAAAGCTCTTAAAAATCGCAGTATAAATCGCTCAGCGCTTGCGATAGCACTGGCAATTTAGAATGTGAACAAGGCCTTAGGGCCCGTTTCACTGTTGCTAAACACAGCATTTCCTTGCATACTATTTGGACCGGGGACATGCAGCCTACTGAAATCAATATTTTGCTGTTCAGCAGGCTAATCAGCAGGCTGTACTGTCGTAGTGTCTTGAAAATTCAAAATAAACTTCTGCACACTCATGCAAATCCTCATGCGAATCAATTCATAAAAATCATGCAGCAATCCATGATGTCTCTACAACTAAGTTAAAAGCTGGGATCTTCGTTACAAGAATAAAGTCTCTTGCGTGGTCACATATACCAGATAGAGGTAGCCCAGTGTCGTAGGTGTAAGTAATGCATCTAACTAGTCCTGCAAGGGAGCTGCTAGTACCTACTTATGTACCATGCGAACACACCACCAAGCTGTGTGTGTTAAGATCACTAATGGGGAAGAGGGGGAGCACTAGATAAAATCCTAGTCACAAAGGATCAAATACAATTTAAAAAAAAAACACAAAATCCAGGCTCCTCCCCTCCAGCTATTACATTTAAACACTTGCAGATTCAATGGGGAGGTGCTGGAAGGGGTGTGGCAAGCAAAACAGAAAATCTCTTGCAGGATTAGGCTAGTATTGTGGATATTGTGCATCAGAATGTGCATTGAGATGCAAATAACTTCTCTTTGCATTCAAATTTCATGTAAATGTAATGCAGCTTGAACGTGGACTTGACAGGAAGTTATTCTGATTGGTCCAATTCATTGATCATCCCTAAAGGTGGCCATACACTTACCGTTCAACCCAAACCCTTCCCCCATCCCCCCACACATCCTGCAGATTCTGCTAAAAATGGATGCTGAGGGAGTGACAATAGAATTTACAGCCAAAATCGATGTAATCGGTCAATCACACCAGATGTCAGCTATAGAACGAAGGCCCATTGCATTGCACTGCATTGAACAGTGCAACTCTGGGGTTAGTTGCTAAAATCTATGAATAGTGGATGTCAATAGATCACTCTAATTTGATCTCAGAGGGATGTTTCTTATAGTTGAGTCTGGTGGCCATCTAGAAGTGTATGGCCTCTTTTAATCAATACCAGTTGCCTGGCTATCCTGCTGATCCTCTGCCTCTAATACTTTTAGCCATAGACCCTGAACTAGCATGCAGCAGATCAGATGTTTCTGACATTTTTGTCAGAGCTGACAAGATTAGCTGCATGCTTGTTTCTGTAATTCACACTACTGCAGCCAAATAGATCAGCAGGGCTAGTAGGAAAACTAGTTAAAGAAATATAGCAGCCTCCAAATCACTCACCTCGAGTTCACTTTAAGTATAAATTATCAAGCTGAAGTAAAGCTGTATTTGTTTGTGTTCCTAGAATTGTATAGTTCAGGTGACTGGTTTGGTTATATAGCATTGTGGTTGGTTCCTTGTTTTGAGTGAGGTGCTTTGTGACTTTGCCTCGTATCCTCTGTGAATGTCACACTGCGGATTATGGAACCACTGTGAATTTGTGTACATCTAGCCATGACCTGGATGAACAAATAATAATCGCTGTCCACAGACTGATTGAAAACTCTATATTTTCTGTTTGCAGTGTTCATTCACACAAGAAATGCACATATAATGGCTGTCACCTCACTACAAAGGCTGCTGGATAAACTCTTGTAGGTGAAGTATGATAAATAACCGCAGAGTAAAGTAATGGGCCTCTCCCAGAAGGTGACCTCATAGCTTTTATGGTCACTATTGCAGAACGAATTATGCTGCTGTTGCTAGTGATTCTAGTTAAGTAAAATGCTACTCCAAGTGAGTGAACTTATGGATAAACCCTGAGCCAATGATACAAGCAGAGAGATGAGGGTTCTGGCAGTCCTGCAAGTTACAGTAGTGGGTAGTAATAGGATTTTTAAAAGCAACCCGTTTTGACAGACCTATGGATGCTGCCATATGTTTCCTTGTAACGACCGCGCAACGCTGATTGGCATGAATGCAGCTGCAGCCCTAGGACGGCCTAACGCCAATTGGCATCAAGTCCTGGGGCGGGGATTTGCTCCGTCTTCATCAGTCTGCCAGCAGCGATCGCCGCTAGGAGACTGTAAGATGGCGAAACCGCCATCTATTTACATTGTACAGCGCTGCGATCTATGGCAGCGATTTACTGGGGACTGCCGTGTCACTCGGCAGTCCCACTGGAAGACACAGGAGCAATCGTCTCTCATAGGCTGATGCCTATGACAGCTGATTGGCTGGTGGCTGGAGGGATAAAAAAATTATACAATAGGTAGGTTTATAAAAAAAATACAGATATGAACAAAACAAACATTGGGGGAGCGATCAGAGCCCACTAACCGAAAGCTCTGTTGGTGGGCAGAAAAGGGGGGGGGGGATCACTTGTGTGCTGATTTGTATGGCTCTGCAGAGAGCACTTAAAGCTGCGGAGCCCTAATTTGTAAAAAGTGGCCTGGTCACTAGAGGGGGTAAAGCCTGTGGTCCTCAAGAGGTTAAGCTATACCAACTGCCTGTCATCCTGCCCATCTTTCTGGTATCAGTAGTGTGTGAATCACAACTCTGCTACAAGCATGCAGCTCATCCAGCTAATATTCAGTCAGAAACCTCGGATCTTTATGCATGGAAATACATGTCAGCCTTCCATATGTCTCATCTTGGGTTCCCTTTACAGAACTGTAGTGAAAAAATGGTGATCAATAAAATTGCTTATTTTTTTACAATATTCATTTATAGATTGCCAGTGTTTGCTCATTGTAAAATATTCCCTCTCCCTGATTTACATTCTGACATCTATAACACATGGTGACCTCTTAAGTTTTGCTTGCAGTTGGAAAAAGCTGTTACTTCCCACAATGCAATGTTGTTCATAGACAGCAAACTGTCAGGACCATGGTCATGACCTCGCACTGTGGGAGAAGTTTCACTACAGTACAATATCGGCCACACAGACACCCCCCCCCCCCTCAATCTATTTGAGACAAAAATAAAGATTTTTTGTGTGGGAAATGGGTGATCCGCTACTGATCGGGATGAAGTTTAATCCTGGGTTACAGTTCCTCCTTAATAACATTCATTTACCAAAAATTCTGTGTAGTGATGTCATAACGTTTACAGACAGAGAACATTTATATCACACTTTTCTCCTGGTGGACTCAAAGCATCAGAGCTGCAGCCATTGGGACGCGCTCAACAGGCATTAGAAGTGTTATGGAGTCTTGCCCAAGGTCTCCTACTGAACAGGAAGAGCTGAGATTCGAACCCGGGTCTCCTGTGTCAGAGGCAGATCCCTTAACCAGTACACTAGCCAGCCACTATCCCGTCATAAAGATACAAAAGTGGGGATACCCTATATGAGTGACTGAATGAATCCACTGACACTGCATTTGAAAACTGAAATGAAATTTCCCATAGAGATTGTATGAATGCTGCTCGGTCCTGTCAGTTTAGGCAATTGATGGTGAGGATGTCTGTGGTCAGCACCGAGTCTTCAGCTGATGCGTGTGGAGCTCAGCAGGACGAGGAGTGTGTTGTCTGGAGAGTGTTCCAGTTCTCAGTGTTCTCTGTAAGTGGACAAGAACAAGAGTGTTAATTCAGTGAAACAATAAAAAGTGCAGTAAAGATTACGATGCACAAGCCGATAGCTAGCAGCTGATACCCTGTTTAGAGGCAACTGTAGAGCTGATTACGTTGCTTTTCAAAGAGAACATGTGGAAATCAGTTTGACTATGCTGGTCGCAGTCTTATGATGCCTCACTCCTTTGTGCCTCGGGACGTTCGTATTGGAGGGTCGTTTGTAAGTTGGGCGTCTGTAAACCGGGGACTACCTGTATTAACTTTACACATGATGCGCAAAAGTAAGATGTAATCACATGATTGTGACTGGCCATTCATGGACTTGTGATTCAGTCATCTGACCTAAATGGTTGTATGCTTTGCCATGAGCTCTCTGTTTTTTATATTATTTTATTATTATAGTCTCTTTAAACGTATCTGAGGTGTTGATAAGAGACATATTTACCTTGGGTTTCCTCTATTCCCATGCAGGCCATGGGGTATCCTGCTGTCCTCCCAGGCTACTCCGTTGTGCATGCGTTGACCGGCGGTGTGCGGGTCCCTATTGCTCTCCAAATCCTGGGAGTGCTCAGCGCCTGCGCAGTACCTGTGCTGCCAAGAAGCTGTTGCTGAATCACTATAGCAGTGTAAAGGGATTCCAATGTGTCCTGTGGAAAACTGCTGCTGGCGCTATTTTTTTTTTTTTTTTTTTTTTTTTGGCGCAAATTTTGTGTGTGGATGCAGCCTATTGATTTCAGTAGGCTGTGATTCCACATTAAAAATAGTTTGCAGAAAACTGATTTGATCTCTGACTAGTGGGAATTGGGCCCTTAGAGTAACAGAATGCTGGTGTCAGATATGCAAAAACCGATCAGACTTGTGATTGACAAGTGGCTCTAAACCGATTGATAAAGAATTGATTGGTTACGTTGGTTGAATGCACAAACAGGATGAAAAAGCGCACAAACGATAATAAAATGAAATAAAACAAGGTTTGATGTGGCTTACCTCAATGAAGACAAAATCCATATATAAATGAATAATCTTTAATAGTACTATTAAAGATGCTATTAAAGATTATTCATTAATATATGAATTTGCCACCTCAAACCTTATTTTATTTTATAGATTTCTATTCATTTTATTGTTTGTGTGCCTTTTCATCCCATTTGTGCATATAATACCTAACAACCCCCCGGTAGGGGTATTCTGGGACCCTTTTTTCCTTGCAAGGTGCAACCATTTCCGTCTGACCAGGACCCCGAGTGGATTTGGGTTTATTGCACTTGCCTGCATTGGTTGGTTTCCAATTGCAACCTCCCTTTGTGAGTACCCTCTGTATAAGATTTCTTATTTCATCTATTGAGTGTGACGTCCTGCACCATTTGGGCTCCCTTTGTCTCTGTGTTTTTTGTTCGTTTGGGGCAACAGCTCCCCCCCCCCCTTTACGTTGGTTGAATATTGATGTGAAATTTACATGAGTTCATCACACAGCGAGATGTTTTACAGTGAGGATGTATAGGAAAATGTTGTGATGCATGACTGACAGAAAGTACAGTATAATCTGAGTAATTGTACAGACAGGTAGCCTGAAGCAGGTTTCTTGACCCACATAGTGCTTCTCCAAAGGCTTTTTTCTCCTGCTAGAGAGTATAGTGTTTCCGTACAGTATCACTGCACATAGTACAGTATGGCACGCTGTCACTGAAGATAAGTGGCGAGTGTACTCGGTGAGGATATTACTAATTGCGGAATGTAAACATAGCATGACACAGTACTATTATAATGGATTCCAGCCTCTTGCTGTATGGCTATTTCACCACTCAAGATCATCTTCCTAAATATAAGTAGGTATGTGAAATGGATATACCTGGGGGTTCTTTAATGCCCCATAATTTCTGTGGCCCATCAGCTTCACTGCCTCCCCCCTGTTTTTTCTTCAAAAGCGCATCCATGGACGCTCTCACCTGTGGCTCTGTGTAGGAGCGCATGCCCAGAGCTATCCCGGCTGTGGCCGCTGCGCACTGACAATTGGCAGTACAATCAAAGCGGTGCCTGTGAAGTGGACAGAGCATGGAAAGGAACCCGCAGAGCTGTATGGGGGCCACCAAAGAAGCCCAGCGTTGTATATTTATGCATAGTTAAAGTGAACCGCCAGACTAAAAATCTACTCAGCAGCACTGAAAAGGCTTGGTGTTTAACAGTTTCACAGCATCAGAACTTTGTTTTTCTGAAATAAGCCTCATTTTTAGCTGCACAAAAGCTTAAGCTCCGCCCTATCAAAGAAAACTGCCCGGGCTTTTTTTCCTTGATGCTGTGCAAAGCATGATGGGATTTCCTGTTACTCGTGTTGCCTAGCAACTGGGAGGGGTGATCAGCACACAGGACAGTTGAAACTGTCTCATGCTCCCTGTCACCTCCCTTCAACCAAAAGATGGCTGCCCTCATGAAATTAAACATTTGCCTGTTCTTTTAAAACCGGGTGATTAAGAGATTATATTACCTATCTATCTATTTTAATTAACATAACTAATGTAACTTAATGACAGTATGTTTGTTTAGGCTGAAGCTTTGTTTAGGCTGAAGCTGAACCCTTAGGGCCTGTTCAGACTATGCGCGTTCCTAGCCGTTTTCATGGAACGCGTATGGGTACCAAAAACGCATAGAAACGGCTCCTGATGCTTTTGAATGGGCTAGTTCACATGTATGCGTACAAGACGCATACGTTTCTTATCCGCATTGCTGCATGCAGTTCTGTGCGTCACGCATAGAAACGGACGCAATGAAAGTCTATGGACGCGTATCAAAAACGCGTACTATTGCGTTTTAAGAGTACGGTTTCCTCTGCGGTTCCCATAATTCTTTTTTTTCCCCCTGGGTCACGTGTGTGTGCAAAACACAATAGAAAACGCATTAGAACGCAAGAAAAACGCATGCGCTTTTCAACTTGCGTTTCTTTGATTTTATACGCGTTATTCATACGCTGACAGTCTGAACAGGCCCTTATGCTGGGAATACACGGTTAGATTCCCGCTCGTCCCCGAGGGCGCTTCCTTATCTTCTGCTCGATTTCCGCTATTGTCCCCCCGCGGGCATCGAGCGGGGAATCGATCCTCATGGTGATCGGACCTGTCGGAAATTATCAATCGAGCCATCAGCGGCTCGATTGATAAGAAACGCACAGTGTATCCCCAGCATTACAATGTCTGCACCTACCTAAATTCCAGACATGAGGTTATCACAAGAAATATGTGGGTTTTATAGTGGAGACACTGGAGGTGATTCTTTTAAAGTTCCCACTGAGCATGCATATTATCCAGTGAGTAAGGCAGCGCGATCAGACATTACACTGGCCCTTCTATTCCTCAGATCTCGGGGAGTGGCTTTGATTGACATGCCACCAGTCCCGCCCTTTCCAGTACTCAGAGCTTTGGGAGTGGCTTTGATTGACAGAGCTGCTGCCCAATGAACAGTGATGATTTGAATAAGCAAAGTTGGATTGATCCACATATGAGGACCCTACCTGAGGAGGTCAGTATCAGTCCTTGGTTGTTGTTTTGTCTGATGGTCTCTTTAAGACTGACCCTATGTACATACAGTGGTCCTTTAATAAACATGTTGTTACTCTTTAACAAACCCATTTTATATCTCACGATCACTTTTGCCTTGCTCAGTAAACGGGTTTTGTGTTGCAGTAATAAATATGGCAGCACATCGTTGAATTATGTATAGTATAGCAGCGATGACATGCAGAAGGCAGCTATGTTTTACGGTCTCCTAGCTGAGCGAGCTCATTGTAATCACTGCTGGGGATGTGGCTGTGGAAGTATCTGGGGAGAAGTCTCTGACAAGCTGACTGATCTGCTGTGTTAATGCAGAATTGTTCCTATGGGATTCCCCATACGCATCTTCTACAGGTGCTGCATGCAGAGAATAGGCCTAATGTTTTCATTCCACAGCAATGACTCATGTTTCATTACGATCTGCCCGTGACTATATAATTGAGCAATTTGATTTATGGCTTTGGATTATTTTCCAACTGCTTCCTGTTGTGCGATTTATTATACTTATATGGGTAGTTTAGATTTAGTAAATATCATAAAGCTATTTTTGTACTGATAGACTGCCGCCTTTACTTTTACACTGTAAATCATTACGGTTTATCGGCCTCACGTTTTATAGCCATTCGCCCAAAGCGAAGGCGCATTTAGCGGCAAGTTAATGGGCGCCTCTGTAGCATTCAGCTAAGTGTTTTAAGATGAAATCCAACTTTCATTAAAAATGGCTGGAAACCTGTGTCACTGCTACTCAGATAATACAGCAGGAGAACTGGATTTGCATTTTTTGGCTGTACATGGAACTTTTACATACTGTACACTGATTAAGGAAAAATAATAATTGCCAGAGTGCTTGTTTGGCAGAGTGGCAACATTTGAGTTTTTCTTTTGATTGCGAAACGAAAAGTGTCTGTTAAAGGACATCTGAAGTAAGAAGGTTATAGAGGCTGACCTATTTCCTTTAAAGAGGAATTGTCAGCCACAAAACCAAATTCCATTTACCCACTGCTATGTTTATTATGTAGCATAGATGCAGTCTGCATCGCAAGCATTCCAATATAATGTTTTGCTGCAATAGATCTTATCTATGGTAAGTCAGCCTGGCTCTATTTGGTACATTGTCGGGAAGAGGGAAGCTTGTTACCTCCCCTCCCACATTCCTGCTCCTCACTGATTGGCTGAGGGCAGTTCAGTGTGACAAGTCTGAGAAGGGAAATACACCTCACCCCTCTGCAGAAGCTGCTGAAATACAATCTATGCTGTGCTCACATGTGTTTACAAGGAAAAGCTAGATATGACAGTGCAGTTTCTAGGAGATGTAAGTGTAATTGAGGAAATTACATCAGGATTGGCTTCACTCAGAGGCAATAAAGGATGCCTGGAGCAGTTTTCTCTTTATTTACTATAAAAAATAAACTGAAAAAATGTGGACAGTACAATACATATGCTATGTAAGTAGAACAAGTATTTATCTACTTGTACGTGTTTCCAACCCCCCCCCCCCCCCCCCCCCCGGGATAGTTTGGCTGTCTCTGCTGCTTTAAATCTGCATCGGTTTCCTGGCATCCTGCTGCAGTAGTATTTGGCTCACACACCTGAAAAAGCATGGGGTTAATCCAGTCAAGACAAATCTGATCTGCATGCTTGTTCAGGGTCTATGGCTAAAAGTATTAAGAGGCAGGAGATTAGCAGGACAGCCAGGCAATTGTGCATTGTTTAAAAGGAAATTGTCAGCCTCCATATCCATCTTAGTTCGGGTGACTTTCTCAATCCCAGCTCCTGCTCCAGGAAAAGGTGTAGCGATACAGTCAGTTCTTCTGACTTGTTGGGTCAGTTATTTCTGTAGGCAAGGTTCAGACTAGGCATAAGAACAGACCGTTTTCCAGAGTGGAGGCAAGCGGATGTTGTGTATAGGACTTAAGATATGTTCATTTTCAACGCATCTGTTGTCTACATTGTGCTAGTGGTTTGGACAGTTCCATCTTGCACAACTTTTCCCGACTCCACATATGCTCTACTGTATTTGCAGACACACAATGAATATAAAAAGACTGCATACGTTCTCACTAGTGCTTTCAAGGGAAATTGGACCTGTCATGCAGATCAAAAAGCCGCCCCAGACTCCTCCCCAACAGGTCTCCCTGAATGACTGTTGTCAAAATGCTCGGACCCAATGGATACTAAAAATTTGATGCATGAAGCAGATGTGTCAAACGTACATTAGATGCACTGTTGCCAATCTGTCATAGTGCAAACTCAGCCAAAGAAAGATGGGTGACAAATCATCCGTATTGTAGAGAAATCTAGGTAACCGTGCAGGCCTCTTTAGTCAGGGACAAGCTTCCAGATAGGTCAGTAGATCACTGGCAGCACTAGTCCATTTTGGGCTTCAAAAAGACTTAACAGAAAACATGTACATGTGATGTTTCATGATGGAACTCATTGGATCCAGCATCTCCTTTACATGCCCCCATGGTGGACCACCGTATTTCACAGGGCTATGGAGTCAGTCAATGAGTCAGAGCAATTTTGGGTACCGGGAGTTGGAGGTTTCACAAACAGAGGAGTCTGAGTTGGGAGTCTGATGATTTTTGCTTTACAAACTTGTATCCATGCTGATGTTCTGCTGATGTTCTGCTGTTGACATCTGGAAGTTGTTCTAGTTAGGAGACCTTCAGTAATGGAAATGATCTGTATTAATGGGACTTCCATCAGCATTGGGATAGATTATCTTCCTCCTGTGATAAGTTATCTCCCCCTTAAAGTGGACCTGAACTCTTGCACAGGACAGAAGGAAAACCTGGATAAATGCACCCTGTATGTATTTAGAGAGTTTAGACACAAATAAGTGGAAATTACACAGGCTAATCACAAGTTGTAATTTGATCTCTCAGCTGTGTCAGCTGACTGCCATGGCAGAGATGGCAGATAAGCTCAAATGAAAGCACAGGGTGTTAAAATATGTCTGCTTCCTTGAATCAGGAAGTAGAAACAGTGCAGATTTATTTTAGGATTTATATCAGCTGTTTATCTTTTAAAGCAGAGAGGACTTCTGAGTTCAGGGCCGCTTTAAGAGCAATTGTCAGCCTAGCCCAGGCATGGGCAAACTCAGCCCTCCAGCTGTTACGGAACTACAAGTCCCACAATGCATTTGCCTTTATGAGTCATGACTGTGGCTGTCAGACTCCTGCAATGCATTGTGGGACTTGTAGTTCCGTAACAGCTGGAGGGCCGAGTTTGCCCATGCCTGGCCTAACCTGTAGGCGTGAGATCTCCTGATTCACATGTGTTTATAGTGTAAAGCAAATCTAAAGTTTCCAACAATCGCTTTAGATAACCAGTTGTTCAGTGCACCGTGCGTTTCCGTGTTCGATGCGTCCGTCGATGCGCGTCGATTCGATTATTTCCGACATGTCCGATTCGCGGATCGTTAGGTCGATTTGCCACACTTTACATGGCATTCAACCTAAAAATAATCGAAATGCGCTCGGAAATGCTCTAAAATAATCGAATCGACGCTTATCGACGGACGCGTGCGACGCGGAAATTCATGGTGTGTATTTAACATATTACATTTAGCCATAGACCCTGAACAAGCATGCAGCAGGTCAGGTGTTTCTGACATTGTCAGATCTGACAAGATTAGCTGCATGTTTCTGGCGTTATTCAGACACTACTGCTGCCAAATAGATCAGCAAGGCTTCCAGGCAACTGTTATAGTTTTAAAAGGAAATAAATACAACAGCCTCCATGTTCTTTTCACTTCAGTTGTCCTTTAGGCAGCAGTAAAGCATTGTGGCATCTCTGGAATACAACATACTGTGGCCAGCGCTGCACTACTCTATACCTCTCCTCTCTGACAGGCTGGCTCAGTGGGACAGGTAGAGCACAGTACCTTTCAGGCCACACTATAAGGCACCTCCACCCCACAGATCACACAGTCACTTAGTGCAAAGGCAAAAAAAGCCATTGCAGTTTTTTAGAAAGGTGAGTGGCTAACCAACAACTTGGATTTTATGGCACAAGTGGTTAGTTTTTAAACTTTTATTTTTCATGCTACTGTTATAAGGTCGGCTTCCTGTGCTGATAGTGTGGGTTTTATTTTTACACCAAAGGTCTCAAACCTGAACTGAACATTAAAAGTCAAAATAAGCATACACACATACTTCCCTCGTGTAGTCTACTCGTCAACCTCTTTCTCCTCTCCTCTTCTGTTTGTCCACTGTGATCAATGGAATTCTCTGTCCTTCTTTTTGAAAATGGTCACTACCCCCTAATCGCTTCCTGGTCAGCACTTTCTTAACTTCTCGCGCATGCGCAGAAGACCACGATTGACGAGACTGGACCAGTTCCACGGCTGGTTGCGGCTGAACGGCAGACCGCGGGAGGACAGTGAGGGACTCTGGCATGCTTATGGGCTGGAGAAAGCCCTGGGTAAGTATCAAATCTGCAGCATTAATCGTCTCTTGCTTATTTTTTAAACTGTAACATCGCCCTGAACCACAGGGAAACATGGACCTTACCTTGCTCATCCGTTGTCCTGTCTGTTATAACTGACAGCAACTGATATATTTCAGTTCTGACAAAATCTTGTCAGAACTGGAAGGAATCATTTAGAAGCAAATGGTGAGCTTCTGATAGGAACCGAGGGTGAGTTAAGTATGTAATATTCATTTGCAGGTACATCATGTTCTAATTTTAAACAATTTTTCTCTCTTCCAGTTCCCCTTTAAGTAGATCATTGTAAATGTCCATTATTGCTGGAGATGCACTAGTTGCGGTAGTGTAACATCTCTTCCTGGAAAGCAAGAGATCACTCCTATAAAGTTACCAGCTTCTCTTTCGGTTTTCTGCTGGAAGGAGTGCACTATAAAGTCATGTTGATAAGATCTCCTATCTTTCCCAATCAGACTTTCTCAACACAGAAGTATAGCAGCCCTCTGTGCACTCTCTCTCTGCATCACTCAGGTGAGCTGCTGATGACTCACTGATACTGATACACTGTTCTGCTATAACCACTTGTATGTTTCAGTAAATAGCCAGTGACAAAGCCATGTGTAACACAGGTCAAAGGCTACGCAAATGTTTGTGCAATTACTCCAGCTCACATCTAAGCAGAAAATGTCCATTTTAATGAACCAAGTAGTTCATAAATGGGCAAACATTTTTCAAAGCACTGCAATGTTTCAAGTACTTTAATTTTTATTTGCTTTAGCTATCAGTCATTTTTATGATGTCAGATACTGCAATCATTGTTACATTTACCCCATCACTATGAATCGGACTTATTCAGTAAGTTTAAACAGTGCATTGATGTAGCCATAAATCACATATTTTCGCATTGTACTTTGTTTTTAATAATCTGCTTGTTCAATGTTTGTTTGAAGCAAATGTGTCTTGAAACCTGAGTAATAGAAAGTGAGCTTACCGTGGACAAATGAACAAGATGACTTTGTGACTGAGCCAGAGGTCATCTGTGAAAAGTGCTCGTTACTCATGCCACAGGGTCAGAGATTTAGGCCTGTGTGCTGCTTTATTCCGTAGCCAGGTCTTTCTATATGGCGTATATTTTCACGCGTGTTATCCAAAACGTTACTGTAGAAAGTAGAAAACAGGATGTATCATTGGCATACACCCGGTGCTGATTATTTGCAGAAAATAGTTGAGGGGGTGGCGCACTAGTGGAACCCCCCATGTGACTTCCCCAGTGGTCTAATGGTAACACCCCCCATGTGACATCCCTTATGGTACCCTCCATCCCCATATAGCTTGCCCGCTTGTCTAGTGGTATGCAGTGTGTAGGGGACAACATCGTCATTCCTCACTCTCTCCATGGGCCTCTCTCTTGATCAGTGTGACCATGCTCCTCAGCAGCCAGCCACTCTCTTGTCCACCAGATCTCTGCATGTTAGGTGTAATTACACGACATGAAGGAAACAGGAAGACAAGTGAGTGGCTGGCTGCTGAGTAGCATGGCTGCAGTGGAATCAAGTGAGCTTCACCGACCTGTTCTCCCCCCCCCCCCCCCCCCTCCCCTTTCCCGTTCCCAGACTTCCCCCAGCGCAGCCGCTATCGCTTCTGCCCAGGTGTCGTATGGTTGTTCAGGCAATTGTACTAATGGGCACCTTTACTATTAAAAGGTCATCATGAGTTTATCACTAAGGATTTGGCATTTTCCAGATCCAGGTTTGTAAACCATACAGACCAGTTCACACATTTTACACTATTCTCAGAATACAACTTGTAGTGATATTTTTTTTTTTTTATTGCATTACAGCTTTTGTTCTTGGTAGCTGGTGAAATTGTTCTTGTTACTGCTCTGAGGGATGGTGCGTGTGGTTTGATTTGCATACAACTGGATCCTGTCAGTAGTGTCCTCCCCTTCAGGAACTGCTGTCCTAATTAATCTCAGGCAGTCGGTACTGTAGTCAAGGGCTCATCCTAATCACCCCCACCCCCATACATTTAAAGGAGGTTGACTGGTCAGGAGCAGAGCAGCCCAGTTGTTGCTAATGCTAGGTACACACAATACAAGACTTACCTGCCAGATCGATTTAATTTATCAGTGCACAATGATAAGTATAATGGCACCATCCTCAATGTCCCCTTATTTCACCACGTAATCCTGCATCATACTAAGCAAACCAAACATCACTAACATCTTCTCTCGATTGGCCTATAGTGAGATCAGCAAGGTCCAATGAACGGAGCATTCAGACATTATCTGAGCAGCTTTGAATCCTCGTACACATGCACGATTGAAATAGCTGGAAAACGAACAATGAACGATTGTCTAATGATAATCATGGAAATGTCGCAAAATTAGCACCAAACCACCCCACAAGGACACGATTATCATTCAGCAGAACAATCCATCATGACAGATCCGTACGGACGATAATCGGTAGTAGAAAACACAAGTATCGTTAATAAATGATCATTCCATTGAAAAACTTTGTGGTACAGACTTCTAGAACCTGTTTTAATTTCGATTTTACCAATTGATTTCTGTTCACTTCTATGGAAATAAATCGGAAAATTGATCAGAAAATCGATCGCAATTAAGATCGGACATGTTGGAAAAATCAATCTGGCAGGTAAATGTAACAGAACATTGTATCGTGTGTACCTAGCATAAGTCACCTGAAAAGATTAGATATTTTGGGTGACCATTTACGGTGATGGAACAAGAGACCGTTTGATCTACTTATTAACTGGAGTCCTTGCTTAGTTTAGAATGCAGAGATATTGTGTGTGACATTCCAGCCTACATGTCACCTCTCCTTAGTGTGTCACACAGCAAATAGGATGAGTCACCTGTTATAAATTAACAGTGAAAGCTTTTAAAATTTAATTAAACATGCAAAGTGTTCTCTACTGTAAACGAAAATTAAATATGTTGACGCTATTTTAGTTCTCACCTTTTTATTTTAATTAAAGTGGATCCAAGATAAACTTTTACTTATTGCATAATTGTGTTCCATATATACACACACACACACACACACACACACACACACACACACACACACACACACGTACACACACACACACACACACACACACACACACGTACACACACACACACACACACACACACACACACACACACACACACACACACACACACACACACACACACACACACACACACACACACACACACACACACACACCCCTACACACCCCTACACCTTTTATTTTTCTAATACTCTAATTCCCTATAAACTAACAAGCCTCGCCCACAGCTTTTCCAGAGTGCCTTGGCACTCAGGCCCATGTAGCACGGGCTTATGGGAGCCTGGTCTGGGCAGGAGGAGGTGATGTTTCTAGGCAAAAATTTCAAGGGCAGAAAGGAGTAGGGAGGAGGAGAGGGGAGTTGAGTTTTCACAGGCTGAGGGCTGGAGATGCTATCAGCTTAAAGGACAACTGTAGCAAGAGGCAGCCATATTTATTTCCTTTTAAGCAATGGCAGTACAGCTGATCTATTTGGTTGTCATAATGTCTGAATAACCCTAAAAACAGCATGCGGCTAATCTTGTCAGATATGACAATGTCCGAAACACCTGATCTACTGCATGCTTGTTCAGGGTCTATGGATAAAAGTATTAGAGGATCAGCAGGACTGCCAGGTAACTAGTATTGCTTATAAGGAAACAAATATGGCAGCCTCCATATACCTCTCACTACAGTTGTCCTTTAACTGTGTTTAATGTAACAAGCAGAACATGGCTGCTCTCATTGTATCACAGGAATAAATAATCATAAACTGTTGAAGCTGTTTGCAGCTAGATTTGCTGTGTAAACTATCTACACTTCAAATAAGATATATAGACACGTTACTTGTTAGTTTTTCATCTTGGATCCGCTTTAATGTGGGTCACAAAAAAACAAATGGCAAGCTTAAAGCTAGGCACGCACACATAGATTTTTCTGGCTTGCATCACTCTAATAAAATTTACTATAAATCTATTGCTCCCAATGCATCCCAAAAGACCTCCTTTCAGTTGGACAGTTCATCGATTTGAAGGTGTGATTGGACGTGTTGGAAAATCTGAGTTGGTGGATTTGTTTCAGCGGGTATTTGCTCCACCTCAAGCGATAATATGGCGGGGGGGGAGAGAGTGTGGGAGAGAGTGTGGGAGAGCGTGTCCTGTAGGCACAATGGAAGGACACAGAGGCATGTCATTGTACACAGAACATACCTCTGTGTCCTATTAAGACTTGACAAACACACTTTGGGTTCTCCTTAAAAAAGGAATTTGATGATCCATTTCCAATCAGGTGGGGTAGATCTATTTCCTGTCGAACTTATTTACTCATTCAATCGCTGATTCTATGTTAAGTTACAATGAGGTTTCACTTCATTTTATTGCCCATTTCTTAGATCATCTTGAACCTGCTTAAAGTTAAAATAAACTGATGAGATAAATAGTATTTATGCTACTACGCCTAAAAATGTCTTTTTTTTTTTTTTTTTTTAAAGATATTCCATGGTTTTATTTTTAAATATGTACTAACTACATTGAATGTTTTGTTGTTATTGCCAATTACCAATAAGTCCCAGAGATAGAAAAAGGACAATAGATCATGCATTTTATCTTTACCTGCCAGGAAAACTTTTATGGCTGTAATTTGCATATCAATGATGTTTGCTGTATTCCTGACAAGGTACCGACAAGACAGAAGCTGTCAATTCCATGTCTAGAAATTTACCTCCTTTTTGACAGCAAAATAGAACCCGTATAACAGCCTGGTTATTGCCATTGGATGCACATTAAGTTTTCACAACCTTCCAAGGTTAGTCAGATAACTCCTGCTATGCACATGTGGATCAAAACAGCCTGAAATGGTAAACAATCAAATGTAATTTTAGTGGTGATTTCTATGCTACACTATCAACTTGATCCCCAAGTGGACTTCTATAGAAATGTATTGAGAACTGATCAAACTGCTGGCATTATACCACTGCATGGGAGGAGGGGAGGAGCTTTGAGCAGCTGCTGGTTTTTGGCCTGTTGATGCAAAGTTTAGAGACTTTTTAAAGTAGTATTTTGTGAAAGTCATCTGTCTTCTTTAGATGGATGGGGGGGAGGGGGGGGGGGGGTTGAAGTGCACCTTTCCGCTGGAAGGAATAAAGGATGAAGTTATGGCAGGCATCTTACCATGTCTCTCTGTTGGGAATGTTCAGCATTCTTTCAGACCTTTTACATAACTAACCTGCATCTTAAAATGGGCTTTCCAGTTTTTCATGACCATCTTGTAGGGAAAGTTATCCAAGAAAAGTATTCCTGTCCGCAGAAACCTGACAGTCTTCCTCTTGATTTACGGTAATGCATCAGGATTATTGCAATATTTTTTTTTTTTTTTTTTTTTTTTACTTGTGTTATGTTGCTACTCTGAGGAAGGTGACTGCAGGCCACAAAATTCTTCTGTGTAAGCCAAATGCTTCTGCCTTCTTTCCATTGTTTAGGTCCTCAGCCTGTTTGTGTATGTGTGTGTTTTTTTTTTTAATAATTCATCTGTACTGCATCTGTACTGGGATCTGGAGCAATGGGTGATGCCGACAGATTATTGGTAATGTCACGTGCTGTTGCTAATAATTTACTGGTGGCTTTGCGATGGTAGATTTGTTGTGTTTTGGGTTCCCTGTCTGTCCTGTGCAGATCAGGGCTCATTCGCACTGTGAGTTTTGATGCACTGCACATAGTGTGCGTTTTACTTGGTAACAGGAAAGGACATTGGCCTCGATTCATAAAAATGTGTTCGATGAAGTAAATCAGTGCGGGGAAACTCCGCGCTCGATATTTCAGACTTCTGGGTGGTCATTAATAAAATGTTGCCAGTTGCGATAGCAGAGCGGAGATTTCCCGCTGTAGGCTGGCGGTAGGCTGTAGGCTGGCGCTGTTCTCTCTGCTGCTGCTTGGGAGGTCTGTCCCATTGACTTACTTGTACTCCGCACGCTTATCGCTACATCCGAGCAAGCAGTATTTTCCGTCCGCATACCGCTTGCTCTAATTTTTATGAATGGACGTTTTGTTACATTTCCGCCTAGAATCGCCGCATAAGGCGGTGATTTATCACTCTGCTCCGGAATGTCAGCTCCGCATGCGGAAACAGCCTTTATGAATACACATTTTGTTCAGTGTTCGGTAATGTCGGCTGTTTTCAGCATTTCCGCATGCGGGAATGCTTTATGAATCGAGGCCATAGACTTTCATTTTATCATGCACACTACAACAGTGAGTTGCTGAGCATTTCAACTCGTCGAGAGGCATGAAAATGCATGGAAACTCTCAAACCCATTCATGATTTTTCTTTATGCATGTCAATGCATTTCAACTCACTAACTAGTGTGAATGAGCCCTTATGATTTCTAACTTCTACCCACCTCCTCAACACAAACCCCAACCTCCTAATACTAACCGCTAATAGTAACCTCCTGTTAACTTCTTTCTGAATGCCAACACAATCCTAAAACTACTTCTAAGCCTAACCTAGTTGATGGTAGTTTTCTACGCGTACGTGGACTTGTGCTGTCCGGTCATTTTGGCGCAGGGTGAGTGGAATGAGGGCTCACCCTGCTGCCGCTCAAATTCCGGAAGGCGTTAAATGACTCTCGAGGGGAAAATACACAAAACTATGAAATAAACAATTGTATTTATCTTCCTTCTCCTAAAAGTGACTTTTAAGATATTCCCCAGTTTTATTTTATATTTAAATTTACTTTTTAAGTTTTAACTGTTGTATTGTTTTTTGCTCGATGACGCATTCATTGAAGTACGGTATGCCCAGAGCTAAAATCTATGAGCTATTGAACCTTTTTATCTCTTTCCTGATCCCAGAAGCCATTTTGGGCTAGGAAAGTGTTTTATAGTTTGTAATTTCTTATCAGTGAGGTAACACTGTAGTCTGACCCAGTCCTGACTCAGACAGGAACTGCCACTTACATACCTGTATTTAACTGTTATAGACAGAGAAAGAAAAAAGGAACACAGTGGGCCTGAACGATTTTAGGAAAAATTTGAATTGAGCGATTTCTTTCTAAAATTGTGAATTTTAATTCACGATTTCTTTCTAATCAAGCTTTGCTCCCCCTCTTTGCCTGTTTGTTCCCCCTCTGTCCCCCGGTCTCTTTTTGTGCCCCATTTGCCTCTTTATGCCTCCTCTGGGTCTCTCCCTTGCCCCCTTTGTGTCTCTGTGCCCGCTCTTTCTCTCTGCGTCTCTATGTGCCTGCTCTCTCTGTGTCTCTGTGCCTCCTCTGTCCCCCCTCTGTCCCCCAAGCTGCATAAGTTCTGGACATAGCATCAAGCACGAGTCCAGCGATGCAAATCTATCCACTTTGCCTCCTGCAGGCTCTAATGCACGGAATACTTTCTGTATGTCATGTGACATACAGGAACCCAGAGGTTTGCCAAGCACAAGAGCCAGCAGACCACGATAGACGGACAGCGTTTCGACTCGTGCGGAATGAATGTCCAACGTTGCAGGCCGCACGCGCCGAGACTTTGAGGAAGTTTGAAGCCACTTCTTCAAACTTCACCCCCCCCCCCACCCCCCATGTGGAAATGACGTGATCGCTATAATTGCCACAATTTCGATTCCGAAATTGTGATCTTGGTGTTCATGATTTCGGTTTAAATTCGTTATCTTTCATGCATAGAACACAGCACAGTTATTTGTGTTCTTGGCACTGTACATACACGTCTATCTCATCATGTCACCTGAGGTATCCTGTAATTAGGGAGAGACAAAGTAATTATGGGTCCAGCAATCGCCAGAAACCAAATTACTTCTGCTTGGCCATAGACCTAATAGGTGCACCAGCACTTGCTATTTAGTCCAGCATTGGCAAGTTTCCCCATGGCCTGTAAAAGCGATGCCAGACTGCTCCCAATGTAAGCACCCTGGGTCTGCTGCAATCAGTGGTCGACGTTCAGCTATCCTGTTTTTGGAATCTGCCCTTCTATTTTATGGGGCAATGCAGCAAGGTGGTAAATGGGTGATATTAATCATTTTCACATCTTCTTAGTGTATGGCTAGCTTCGGTGACATAACTATGTACTCTGTAAAGTAGAGTGATGTCAGCGCTATATGAATGCTTAGTAATCATAATAATAACCTTAGCGAAGTGCAGAGGCTTCTGTAAAGAGGCTTATATCTGACTGCAGAACAATTGACTAATGGGCTTAGTAATCTCTGATATTTCTGTGAAGGTTCTCATTTATCCAGGTCAAGAACAATTAAAGTAGCGTGGACTGGGCACATTGTTTCTGTTCTAGAAGTTGTTTCATCACTCCTTCAGAGTAACTGGAGATGCTACTCAGTAGGACCTTGTAGTCCATGGCTGCCTCAAATGATGGCTGCTAGAAGTGGAGGGTGTAATGTTACTCCCTGAGGACTTCACGCTACTTATAAAAAAGTTGATGACTGCTCGATCTGGCAAGCAATTCATCACCAGCCAACTGGAAATCAATCAGGTAGTAGAGATAGGATGGACAATGTGGTGGTATTGATCCCTATTTGCCTTGTCACCTGGAACCTTATTAGATTTCAGTCCAGCTGCTAGTGTTGAACTGCTAGTCTGTTTGCAAACTGGCCATCTATTTTCTATTTACACACCGCTTCTTACCCCACCCGCTGGGGGAACATCCTCTAGTGAACCCAACCAACGTTTCATAACCTTCCAGAATCTGTAGGATATTGATTGGTAGGACATATTGTAGGCTTTAAAGAAAACCTGAACCGAAAATTAAAAGTCAAAATAAACATACAGAAGTCATACTTCACCTCCAGTGTAGTCTACTCCTCCTCTTTCTCCTCTCCCGCGTCCTGTTTGTCCCCTGTGATCAAGGGAATTCTACGTCCTCCATTTTGAAAATGACCATTACCCCATAACAGCTTCTTGGTCAGCACACAGTTAAACTGTAACATTTCCCACTTGGGCCATAGGGAAACATAGACATTACCTTGCGCATTCAGTTGTCCTCTCGGCTATAACTGACAGCAACTGATATATTTCAGTTCTGACACAATGTTATCAGAACTGGAAGGGATCACTGTAAGAAGAAAATGGTGAGCTTCTGAGAGGAACTGATGGCAAGGTAACTATGCAATATTCATTTGAAGTTACCTCATGTGTTTATTTTAAATTTTCTCAGTTCAGGTTCCCTTTAAGGGCTGGTTCAGATGGGCGGCTTGCTTCGTTGCAGCCAAATGCTTTTTTGCTGCTGGCCAGAAAAGCTTTTGACATAATTTGGCAATGTATCCACAAACGCTACCAACTCCAGAAGCTGGAAGTAGAGTCTGGGAAAACTCGATCGACTATGGCACTTGTGCAATCGATGGTAAAAGACATGAGATGAATGTTGCCATTCATCTGTTATGACTAGTTTGATCCCTGGCGGTAAATGCTGGGGAATAACGTTGGCAATTGTCCCTCTGAACTGGTGTTAATGTGAACCTGAGATAAAGGGCATCTCCAGTTCTATACTTACCTATGGCTTCCTTAAGCCCGCGCAGTCCCTGGCAGTCTGCCCAGTTGGCTCCTGTCCCCCGTAGTACGGGCTGATAGCTTGGCTGAGTCGTGCTTCATCGTGCATGCGTAGCTCAGCCAGGCATGCTCCCCCATCACGCTCCTGTCCCTGGGAGTGTCCTGTGCAGTAGTACTGCACAAGCGCAGAACGCCTTCAGCCACAGGAGCGCCACTGCACATGCACTATGAAGCATGACTCTGCAAGGCTTTTGAGCCGTATCGCAAATGTTAAGAAAACTGCTTTTATTGGGCCCCAGGCCTAAGTGATCGAATCCGCTGCTTTTGCTGTAAAAAAAAAACAAAAAAAAACAAAAAACTTTTTTTGGGGCATACTTAAAGGGGCACTATGGCGAAACATTTTAAAGTGTAAAATTTATACAAACATATATAAGAAGTATGTTTTTTCCAGAGTAAAATGAGCCATAAATTACTTTTCTCCTATGTTGCTGTCACTTACAGTAGGTAGCAGAAATCTGACAGAAGCGACAGGTTTTGGACTAGCCCATCTCTTCATTGGGGGATTCTCAGGGATTCATTTATTTTCAAAAGCACTTAGTGAATGGCAGTTGCTCTGCCCAACTGCCAAAAAACTGTACAGCGACCAGGGAAGCTGGCCAGCATCATTGTTTAAAGCCTTTTTAGGGAATATCTTTATAAAGAATAAAAGCCTTGCTGGGAATTCCATATGAAGAGATGGGCTAGTCCAAAACCTGTCACTTCTGTCAGATTTCTACTGCCTACTGTAAGTGACAGCAACATAGGAGAAAAGTCATTTATGTACTTCTTCGTCTGTTTGCACCTATTTAAAATTTTCAATTTTTCGCCATAGTTCCCCTTTAAACTACATCCTACTGGCTTTGAGTTTCCACTCTTGGTTGCCGTGATACGCTGTACAGTTTGCTGGATTAAATCTCGTATCAGTCCAATCTGTGCTAGTGGCAGAGTAATAGGAGAGATGTGCAGAATAGGATTGAGGAGGGAGGTGTCAATTAGCCCTCAGGAAGGGAGATGACATGTGGCTTAGATTAAGAGATTTACTCCTAGCGAGATGGAGCGCAGCCATGTAAATCTCTGCAGAGAATGAATTATCCTCCTTGGACATCCTCTGTACAGCAGCATTGATTTACACACACCTAGTTAAAGTGATGGCTGGCAGCGATGGGCCGTCTGTCTGCCACTCTCCGGAATATTTAATTTCATAACGCCGCTCAACTCCAACATCGAGATCTCTTATCATTCAGAGCCCTTCACCGCAACACCAATTACCACTGCTGATTCTGTTCATATTGATCGGAATCAAACAAGCGGAAAGACTGCCGTGTCTGCAGAACCCGCTCCCGTCGTCCCGTTTTATGAATACATTTTCCACCTTTCCAGGCAATTTCACAATGTTCAAACCACTGTATTGTGGTGTTTTGCTTTTTTTTTCCCGAAGTTCAGACAGTATATAGACTATATAGATTTTTCTTTCAGGAGCTGTACTGCTGTTAATTTGACCTTTCAGGTCTTCCTCTTATTTAAAGGGAACCTCAAGTGAGAGGGTTATGGAGGCTGACATTTTTATTCAGTTTAAAACAATACCAGTTACCTGGGACTCTGAACACAAGAAGAAAATGCCAAGCTGAACTCACCTGGGGCTTCCTCCAGTCCGTGAGGGTGTCCTCAGCATCCTCTGGGCTCCCTCTGTTTGACCCCTGGTGGCTCTGTTATGGCCCGTACTCACGGGCTGCAAATGTTGCCTGTCGCCAGCACACGTGAGCGTGTGGGCGACAGGCCGGCGACAGCTCCTCGCCAGGTCCCTCCGCGTACACACGCGGAAGAGGGACCAGCGGCGAGGCGGAAGCTGTCGCCGACGTTCCTCCTCCCTCCGCCGGAAGCTCCATATACTTTAATGGAGGTTGCTGTCGCTAGTCCGCGTACTCACGCGGACTAGCGACAGTTGCGGCGGAGGTGCGGCGGCGACTGTCGTCATGCGATTGAAACTTTCAATCGCATGGCGACATGAGCGACGGGCGAAAGTTCGGGCTGCGCGCGCGTGCAGCGGCCCATACTCACGGGCGACCTGTCGCCGCAACACGCGCGCGCCGCGTGTTGAGGCGACAAAAGTCCCTTGTGAGTATGGGCCATAAGATCACAGCTTCCCCAGGAGTCGTGTGCAACTGCACATGGGTGGCCTGTCTTGCTTGCGCACCTGTAGCCTTGGGCGTTCTTTGCACGTGCGGTTCATCCTTTTGAAATCCGCACATGTGCAGAACGCTCAAGGGGGCGGATGGGCCATGCATGCGCAGTAGTGCACGACTCCTGGCAAAGTCGCACGCTAATGGAGCCGCCAGCAGGTGAACGGAGGGATGCCCTTGAGATATCGAGGGACCTCACGCTACAGGTGGGCTGGAGGAAGCCCCAGGTAAGTTCAGTTTGGCATTTTCTTCTTCTGTTCAGGGTCCCTTTATGCCTCTTTTAGCCATAGATCCTGAACAAGCATGCAAATCAGGTTCTCTGACTGAAGCCTGACCAGGTTAGATGTATGGTACTTTTCAGGTGTGTGATTCAGACAATACTGTAGCCAAAGAGATCAGCCGGACAGCCAGGCAACTGGTATTGGTTAAAAGGAAATAAATATGGCATCCTCCATATATCTCCCAGTTCAGGTGTCATTTAATAAATATTGGCATTTTTTACAGCACTTAATATAGCATGTACTCACTAACTGTCCCTCCATATTATATATGAGGCCAGCATATAAATCATTAACCTCCCCGGCGTTCTATTGAGATCGCCAGGGAGGCTGCGGGAGGTTTTTTTTTAATAAAAAAAAATCTATTTCATGCAGCCAACTTCAGTCAGGAGTGTTTGCTCAGCCTGTTAGAAATGTTTTGGCTTCTATTTACTTTAAAGCACTCATTAACCCTTGCAATGAAAAATAAGTCAAATGGAAGTTCTAAGTAGGATTTTTACTATAAGTACCTAATGTGGAGCTCACTCACATGTCACTTCAGGTGCGCTTTAACTCCGATTTTTATTTTTTTTGCCTCATCACAAGTCTTGATGCTCATAAGATTGTCCAAAAGCACTCTTTAAAGGAAACCTGAAGTGAGAATATTGATTTTTCCTTTTAAAATACCAGTTGCCTGACTCTCCTGCTGATCCTGTGTCTCTAATACTTGTAGCCACAGCCCCTCAACAAGCATGCAGATCAGGTGCTCTGACTGAAGTCAGACTGGATTAGCTGCATGCTTGTTTCAGGTGTGATTCAACCACTACTGCAGCCAAAGTGATCAGCAGGACTGCCAAGCAACTGGTATTGTTTAAAAGGGAACATCCATATCCCTCTCAGTTAGAGAGCGCCTAACTTGGGTGCGTGTCTGAAGAGCGCCAACCCTGGAGGGTCTCAGGAGATGCCAAATCTTTTTATTTCGCACTTGTATAAATGTAAATAAAACCTGTGAAATGAGAACCTCCCCCCTGTAAGGCGACCTCTGCCTTACCAAACAATCCTCTGCCATCTGTGGTCGCAGGATGAATGGGGCGACCAAGAGAATTTGGCGGCAATGGTTGTCATCGATGTTTGAAAATCTTGTTTGGTTTGCACAGTAATTAAACATTATCGTATGGAAGCTGCTTTCTTCATTAACTTATAAATAGTGTAAGCTCGTTACTGGAGTAAATTCCCCGCAAAGCAGATTATCTCTGTATTAGGGATGGAATCATTACAATTATCTTCTGTAAGCCAAGAAAAAAACCCCAAGAACTTTGAAATGGCTTTCTTTCTCGCAGGACAAAGCACCTGCTCAGTATCTCTAATCCCACTTGAGAAATGCTCAGCATAGATCTGACCTCTTTGTGGTTGGTAATCCTGCTGTGTGTCTCTATTGTGTTTTACAACATCGTGGTACATTTGTATGAGGTATGGGAGCACCGGGGACACTGCATTACTGCAGAGACGCTGCATTGTCCTTCCAGTGACTTCTTGTGAGTCTATTGTGCTTACCCAAAAGCAATGCCTGATGCACACCATGCAATTTCCAGTTAGATCGATGGGCCAAAGCAATAATTTATGCCATGATCCGATTCAGAACGGGAGTGATTCTGTTCATTAATGATTTGAAAATCAACCCTATTCTCAATCAGGAGCAGATTGGACATGTCAAATTATCGATTTGGCTGGGAATTGCATCAGGGCTGTGGAGTCGGTACCAAAATCTTCCGACTCCAACTCAGACTCCGACTCTTCAGTTTATGAAACCACGGCTCCAACTCCGAGGACCCAAAATGGCTCCGACTCCTCGACTCCGACTCGTTAGTCTAATACTTAACAGGGCTGTGGATTTTGTACAAAAATCGGACTACTCCGACTCCCGACTCAGACTCCTCAGTTTATGAAATCAACGACTCCTGGACTCCGACTCCTGGACTCCGACTCCTGGACTCCGACTCCTGGACTCCGACTCCTGGACTCCGACTCCTGGACTCCGACTCCTGGACTCCGACTCCTGGACTCCGACTCCACAGCCCTGAATTGCATGGTCGGTACCAGACATAACATTAGGTGACAGATGCAGTGAAGAGCAAGGCAGTGACATTTATTTTTTTCCCAGGAACCCTGAGGCAGTCTCTTAAGTTAAGCACAGTACACACAGGGATCTCTGTCACCCAAGAGATCATGTACCGATACCTGCTGGATGACAGAACACCTGAACGGATGCATCATTAGCCTCCTGGCTAACAGGGCATCTGTTGCTATGCGCCGGTATGGGGATGTACTCCCTAACACCGATAATGAGCACGCACTTGTGGCTGCAGCTCTGGCGCTTTCAGTCCGCCAGGAGAAAAGCACAATATAAATGTTAAAGTGGACCTGAACTCAGAACGTCCTCTCTGCTTTAAAAGATAAGCAACAGCATAATAACCTTTAAACAAAAGAAAAAAAACCTCTTTGTCACAGCTGATACAAATCCTGCAATAAATCTGCACTGTTTCTACTTCCTGATGAATGGAAGCAGACATATTAACATCCTGCTTTCAGATGTGCTTATCTGCCATCTCTGCCATGGCAATCAGGTGACACCGGGGTGAGATCAAAATACAACTAGTGATTAGACACAAATGATGGGGAATTAAACCGGCTAAACTCTCTAAATACATACATGGTGCATTTGTTTTCCTCCTGTCCTGTGTAAGAGTTCAGGTCCATTTAAACTCATACAGGACAATTTCCTTGTAGGTACTAAAACATTATCACTAATGCTCTCCTAGTGTGACCTGGTTCAGGATACAGAGGTACAGAGGACCCCCTTATTAGTTTGCCTTAATATCTCAGAGGGGCCTGTGAATGCAACCACTTCCTTTCCGATTAATCTAAGGACAATCTATGTCCTCCTTTATATGGTGTTGTGTTATTGTTAAACAATGGTGAGTTTCACAACCAGCCATTTCACTGGCAAGCATGTGCCATGTGTTAACATCACATGAATCCCCTGATCTATGATTAGAGAAGAGAGATACAGCAGGAGGATGAACTTCACGGTTTATCCTGGCACTGGACTATTTACAGGGGGAACTTTCATTCTTTGAGTAAAAGTTTAAATTGTTAAAGTGGGATAAAACTCTGACATAATCAATAAAAATGTGTTTTCCTACTTTTTATTACTCATATAAATTACAAATTCCCAAAGTACAGTTTGTCTGCTCTGAAAGCTGCCATTGCATTTTATTGTATAGCTGCTGTATTTTATATATACAATCTAGTGATCACTTGTCAGCTCTCTATGCTTCTCAGTTAACCTATTTTGGTTCCTGGACGTAGAAACTACGTCCAGGAACCATGCGCGCTACCGCGGGCGATCATGTGCACGCGCGTTCCCAGACCGCGGATCGTTAGCCAGGCAATCAGTGAATCGGGCTATGGTGCCCGATCACTGATTCCTCTCCCCCGCTGAAAAAGCGACAGCTTCGCTCGGAAGCTGTGCTTTTTCTGGCTGTTGCCTCCCCCCTGCGTCACTCTAAGAGTGTGTTACGCTTAGAGTGACGTCATGTAAACAAACTCATGGCCACCGTCTTGTGGCCAAAAAGTAAAACTACAACTAAAAGTAAAAAAAAAATTAACACACAATTACATTTATAAAACTATGGTTTACATCCCACCCTCCCAAAAATACCCAAATAAAATGTTTAATATAAAAAAACAAAAAAACATTACAATAAAAAAACAAAAACATGTAAATATTAACCTAAGGGTCTAAACTTTTTAAATATCAATGTAAAGATGAAATATTTCTATATTTTTTTTATTTTAAACTTGTAAATAGTGATAGATGCAAAACGGAAAAAATGCACCTTTTATTTCCAAATAAAATAATGTCGCCATACATTGTGATAGGGACATAATTTTAACGGTGTAATAACCGGGACATATGGGCAAATACAATACGTGAGTTTTAATTATGGAGGCATTTTAAAACTATAATGGCTGAAAACTGAGAAATAATGATTTTTTCCGTTTTTTTCTTATTCTTCCTGTTAAAATGCATTTACAGTAAAGTGTCTCTTAGCAAAATGGACCCCCCAAAGAAAGCCTAATTGGTGGCGGAAAAAACAAGATATAGATCAGTTCATTGTGATGAGTAGTGATAAAGTTATAGGCTAATGAATGGGTGGTGAACATTTCTCAAGTGAAAATGACGGAACGCGAATGGGTTAAGTACAACTCAGTTCCGGGGCTGTAAGCACAATATTCAGTATTAAAAACAGCATTTCTTTGCGTTAAAAGATTTACAGTATAAAATCTACTACAATTATTAAACGGAGTCTATGGTGACTTGTATGTTTAGTTTTCATGTCTTCCCTTTTTGTGTTTATAAACACAACAGTCAGAGGTGGCTGTGGCTGTTTTGTATTTTGTAGCATTTCCGGGAGTGAATCATTAACTGGTTATTTAGATGTGTCAGTGCCAGTGATTTGCAGGAGTGAAGGTATAATTGCCTTTATTGTGTTTGCTAGGATGTCTGTGTTAACCCTTTTATGGTCTACTGGGGCCATTCGCAGTGAAAAGTTATTCAGGGCAGTTTAGTTTGGTTGCCAGGAGCTCCATAACTATAATTGTAGCTTACACTTATTAAAAAATTACGGCCATTATAAGATCTCATGCTAATTTTCCCACGGTGTGGAGCAGTCCTCTGCAGACTTTCGGTAGATCCATTGCTTATGAACAGGAACAATTTTCACAGGCAGAGGTAGTGTCTATTCAACCCATCGATCTGATGGGAAATTGCAAGGTGTATACCAGGCATACATTTGGGTATCCTGATTAACTTAGAACATTCGTCTTTATGCCGCGGCAGAGCCACTTCAGGCGGTCTCCCCTTTAGGCAGCAAACACAATCCTTGCATTCCTTTTAACCTCCTTGGCGGTTATCATGAGTCAGGCTCGGGGTGGTAAAAACAAGCCAAGAGCAGTAACCCTGAGTGTGACTCCTAACCGCCAGGAGCCTTGTGCAGAGCATAGCACGCAGCGGGCGTTTTCACCCACTTTCCCGGGGATCCAGACGCCGGGAGCCTTCAAAGGCTCTGCTTCTTTCGGGTGCGATCGCCGTTTGTTGTCATGACCGTGATCTCAATGCAGGGTTACAGCGCCACCAAGGATGGAGGGGGAACTGCAGTGCTGAATCCCAGAGGTGAGTAACGTGCTGGGGCTGTTGCAGGCTCTTTAGCAGCATGATTTTTTCCCCCTATTTTAGGGTCTAAAGGCATACAAAAAAATTTGTGTGGCTTTTAGACCCTAAATCCGGAAAGAATCAGACCGCCAGGGGGTGGGTGGGGGTTTAGGGTTAAGACGTGTGTTTCTGCTCTTACCAGTGTTGTGGTGATTGTTCTGGTTAAAGAGACTCTGTAACATCAAAAACCTCCCCTGGGGGGTACTCACCTCGGGTGGGGGAAGCCTCCGGATCCTAATGAGGCTTCCCACGCCGTCCTCTGTCCCACGGGGGTCTTGCTGCAGCCCTCCGAACAGCCGGCGACAGACCCGACTGTCAGTTCAATATTTACCTTTGCAGGCTCCAGCGGGGGCGCTGTGGCTGCTTTCGGCTCGGAAATAGACGGAAATACCCGATCTCCGTCGAGTCCGCTCTACTGCGCAGGCGCCGGAAACTTGCGCCTGCGCAGTAGAGCAGACCTGACGGCGATCGGGTATTTCCGCCTACTTCGGAGCCGACAGCCGTCAGAGCGCCTGCGCAGGAGCCGGGAAGGTAAATATTGACGTCACCGCTGCACGGAGGGCTGCAGCGAGACTCCTGAGGGACGGAGGACGACGTGGGAAGCCTCATTAGGATCCGGAGGCTTCCCCCACCCGAGATGAGTACCCCCAGGGGATGTTTTGACGTTACAGTTCCTTTTTAAGGCTTATTTCTCTTGTCCTTCCGAGAAGGGCCCCAGGTGCGTCAGACTATAGTGTGACCGGTAATGTGTGTTCTGATACTGTAATAGGCAAATTACACATTTCGCCAACTGGATTTCGTTGATCTCGGGGAAGGAAAAAAAAAAAAATCGTTCCACCTTCCAATTTGTGGTAGTTTGGCTGAATACTAATCATAACTGAGGATTTGCAGAACAAAGAGACAACCCTGTTTTGATGTAGGAAATAATCTGCTTTGATCTGGGTGAATTTTGCTGTCCACAGGTTGTGATTAGAGGCTTTTTATCTTGGCAGGGGAGCAGCAAGTCATGTTTTTAAGAGGTGGATCTCTTTAAAAAAAGTTTTCAGGGGAGGGGCTCCACTGGTTCATTGACTTGTTTTTACTTTAGACTGTTAAAAAGGAACAAAGTGAGAATTTTTTTAATCTGTTTGTGTTTAAAGTGAACCCGAGGTTAAAATATACCGATGATAAACCATTGTATTTATCCTCCTACTCATAAAAATGACCTTTTGTTTTTTTTTAGATATCCCATAATTTTATCTTATATTTAAACATTTCCAGATTGGATTACATTTTTTGTCACTGCTTTGTGGCAGCCTATTAAGTGTCTGTCAATGAAAATACATGATTAGCCTTTTTTTTAATCTCGCCTTGCTCTTAAGGTGCGTACACATGCACTATTGTAACAAACGACTGGTCCATCAGACCCTCCCGTGGCGCGGTGGTTCTGCCGACAGTAGTACGTGAGGATCAGTCAAAAACAGTCTTATCAGTCTGCCGACAGCCTGTACTCGCGTACTACTATCGGAAGAATGACTGTGCCGTAGGAGGGTCTGACGGACGCGTCGTTTGTTACAATAGTGCGTATGTACGCAACTTTAGAAGTTGTATACTTTCAGGAAAACTTTTATGGCTATAATCTACTTCAGTGATAACTATATTCCTGACCTGCTACCATCACATCTATGCCTAAAATTAACTTTCAGGCAACAAAATAAAACAGGGTGTGTCAGGGGAAGCAGTAATAGGTTCCAGTATAGCCATGTGTCATGCAGGTGCTTGGCCGGAACGAGCTTGTCCACCGGTTGTGCTTGTGGTAAGCAGATTAAAAACAGAGGTGAATGGTCGCACTTAGATTCAGGAATAGGCGTACACTTTATTAGCCACGTGTTACACAGGGCACTTCCCTGCTTTCTCAAGCTTGAGACACGGCGTGAGGTAAAAGATGGAAAGCCCAAGAACCAGAGGATCTACCGTTTACCTCCGTACAGGTATCTCAAGTCCCACATACAAGGAGACTTTTCCAATAGGCCATTGTCTCTGCATCTATACCACTATTTTATAATGCGGTCTCTTTTTGTCTTCATTTTGAGAAGGAGGGAGAGGGGTGGAGCCAGAGAGGCTAATTGGTGGAACTTGGCTATCTGTGGAAGTAATTCCCTAAAGCTATTGGCCCATACCGACTAAGTGATTTTCCTGAAGATTTTGTATAATAAAAAAAATTTCTCGCGATAATCGTGCCATCCTAGTCAATCGGTTTTTGAATGACCACTATGTCCAATGACCTTGTGGAGGATAGTTCCGATCTTCATGGACTTCTGCGGGTTTTGACATGGTTGTGTAAATGATAGATTGTTTCTGACGACACAGACGTTACTTGTAGATTTGCCCAGATGGATTGGGGAATGATTGGTTGTCAGCAGAGAGCCCCAATCCATCTGGCCTTGATCTGCCTGTGGGTACTTGGCTTAACCACTTCCGGAACTTGATGATTGAAATCTGCGCCGTTTTGATCCCCTTACTGCTGCCAGAGCATAGATTTTAATCAGCCTGACGCACGTTCCCGCCACTACCGCCTATCGTGCCGCTCTCTCCCAGCTGCTGAACACTCACCCTGCCGTCTGACAGCAGAGCTGTGCCGGTGAGGAGCCAATTTCATTTCACTGACCCTTTCATCACTGTAAGCCAATCCCTTTGGCTTACATTGATGGACAGCGGCAGGAGCCAATGAAAGCGCAGAGGGGCCTGTGGGGATGGAGGAGCGACGAGTATGTCTGGAGATTTGTCGGGATGCGACGTTCTTTGGTACCAGCAGTCTGTAGTCCTTAAGGGTGCTGCTGAGACTGCTGGTACGGAAGTGGTTAAGAACTCTATTCACAAAGCATTACTGCATGCAATAAAGCAGAAACCAGCTGAATTTACTGAATGTTTGAGATCCTCTTTAGGCCTGGAACCCACTAAGAGCGCTTTTCTGAGCGCTTTGTGATTTAAAAGCTCTTGCTAATGTAATGCTATGGGTGTGATCCCACTTGAGCGATGTTATTTTAATAAAAATCCCCCATAGCATTGCATTAGCAAGAGCTTTTTCAAGTCACTAGTGCTTAGAAAAGGCTTCTAGTGGGTTTGAGACCTTAATGTGGCTGTTGCTATTGCCAAAAACCTTTTTAGCAACGGCAGTGTATTTTCATATGCTTCTTATAACATAGCTGCTGTAACATCAAGAATACCGACATAAATTTCCATTTTATTATTTTTGAAGTTAGTCCTATTGCTGAGCTGTAGAGACATTCCACTTTGGCGAGCAGTTTGTGTAAACCCATTTTGCAGCCTCAGCGATGCTGTGGTTTTGTCCCCATTATTCATGTATCTTGCGTAGGCATCTATCTGTGGAATGGCTCGTCCTTTGGCGAGTGTAAGGTTTGTGGGTTTGGTGATCAGAATGGTACGGATCTGCCACAAAGCCTTCGGTACACACACTTCCAGCAAGCTTTGATAAAACCTGATGCTTCGTCTCCATTGTAGGGATGGATGTCGGATCTTTTCTGTTTGTTGTTAGCTGTTGTGGGATGTGTTACAGACTTTGCCACAGCTGGTGAGCTCTTAGTAGGAAACCTTTTGCAAATGTGGTTAGCTTAATGTAAATATTTTTCTTCATTTTTTTTTTTAAATATAATATTTTGTTTCTACTTATAGGAAAGCACATATGTCATTGCCACAACAGAACAGGGCTTTGTCAAACTCTGGGATAAACTTTTATTTTAGGTCAAATTGTTTGAGTGAGCCGTTATTGTTTCTCCCCCAAATCCCCCCCCCCCCCCCCCCCCAAGGAAAAAAAATCAAACTATAACATATGGAACATTTTTGAGTAATTTTGAATATAATGTGAAAACCTTCATTATTGCTGACTTCAGACACTTGCAGTAGTAACTGCCTAACACAGTATTTTATACAGGGCTATGGAGTTGGTACAAAAATCATCTCACGCTAACTTCTCAGTGTATGAAACCTCTGGCTCCAGGTACCAAAAATTGCGACGACCTTGACTCTTCGACTTCACAGCCCTGGCAAGGCTATAGAGTGGGTACAGAAATCACCAGACTCCTCAGTTTATGATACTACTGACTTAGGCTCCAGGTACCTCAAAAAGAGCACCAACTCCTCAGCCGCGATTTCCAGGGCTGTGGAGTCGGTACAAAAGTCATCCGACTCCTCAGTTTATAAAATCTCCAACTCCGACTCCTGGTACCCAAAATGGCTCCGACTCTTCAACTCTGACTCCTTAGTGTAAAATTTACCAGGGAGTTGATACAAACATAATCTGACGCCTCCGTTTATAAAACTATCAATTCCGACTCCAGGTACCCAAAATTTGCTTAGACTACTCGACTCCAACGCCACAGTCCTGCTGATTTCACTCACATATCCCTCCGACTCAATCCGCATGTGACCTCCCTGTACTCGCTGTGTGCCTCTCAAATGCTTTTCTTTATGGGGCATAAGAAAAAAGTAACCCCCAGCATTGTCTGATGAGCTTCCAGTTCCCTAGTACAGAGTACATAATGCTAGGTTGATGTCCGCCTCTCTGCACCCTGTCTGGGTATATGTATTTCTTGCGTAAGACCTCCCTCTGATTATGAAGACTTGCTGGGTCTTGGTGGAGGTACAATTTATTATCATTCAAAGGTTTAATAGTCTGTGTGTTATTCAGCCTGAGGGCTAGATCACACTGGGGCGCTTTTCAGACACGGCTCAGCACTTTGCTGATCGCCGGTGATCAGCAAAGCGCTATAACAATGTATCCCTACGGGAAAATTCTCAAATTGCAAATGTATAGCATACAGCTGAATACACCAGTGTGATTTCGATTAGAGTTAATCGCAATCGCAGGACATGTAGCATTTTGAGCGCTGAATTGAGTTTGTGCTCAATGCTCGGTATAGAAGCGCTGCAAAATCCCTTTTGAAAAGTGATTTTACAGAGATTTGTGGGGTGAGCATTTGTAAATTTAAATGAGTATTTGTACTTAACGAACGTCCCGATGTCCGGCTTCCGTCTGTAGCCCCGCCTCCTAGCAGAGGTAGTCACAGACGCTTCTCTGATTGGTCCTAGAGAAGCACCTTTGACCTCTTCCTAGGCAGCGGGGCTACGGATAGAAGCCGGACATCGGGACACCTGTTAAGTATAATGTTTATTTATAAAAAAAAATAAAATAAAAAAAAAAATAAAAAAGGTTATCGGAAGCATTGTACAGTTTAATGTACAGTGATTCAGAATTGAGTGAATTGTGAGCACAATCACCCTAGGAATCGCTGCACACAGCTCTGCCCTGATTTTAAAGTGTTGCAGCGAATCGAATCTAATGGGATCCAGCCCTGTTTGTGTTTTTGTACACACACTCACTCGCACACACTTGCTTCAAACTTTAATCTGTGAATGAGTTTTTCTTAAAGCTAAAAATAGTCCTGTTTGTTGCATCCCTTTAATACGTCACTCTCTGATGGTTTCCTCAGCCCAGCACTGACTGACGGGCTTACAGAATGCATTGTGGGAAGCTGGTGCCAATTCCTGTAAAACTAGCTGTGTACATTTCTTGTCTGGTCTTGTGTCCGTGTTCAGAACTAGCAGAGAAGTCTCATTGTTACCGAGGGCTTGGGGGAGACTAAGTATATGTTTGCTGTTGGCCTATTGAAGTCGGTCTATAGTTTGGTCTATACAAATAGGTGTTACAGGTGCCTGTGCTGTCAAGTCGGACATGTAAACAACCTCTTTGCAAATGCTGGAATTAATTTGTGATCATGCATTGATCTTTCCCCAGTCGATTAAATTACTCTGTTGGAATCTATAGCTCAGCCTGTCACATCAATCATAATCTATATACATGTTTGCTGAAAGTAAATTGAAATTATTGGCTGAACAGAAAATCACGATTGGGGTGTGGGAAGGAGCCTGGCAGATCGCCACCCTATAGCATTGCACTGCAAAGCTGTTGCTTGATCATTCCCCCGGCTCCCCCCAGTAGATTACATGCTCAATCTTATTGAAAACTGACATCCTGTGTATGGCAGGATTAGCTCCTTCTCAGTTTCAGATCAGAGAGGGTTTGATTGGTTTCCCACATTGGTAGGCAATGTATAGGTGTATGGTCACCTTCAGATTCTAAACGAAAAGCATGTTGCGGGAACAGGCCCTACGTCGTCTGTCTGCCATCTGATAACATTATCCTTTTTCAAGTCAACATTATAGCAAGTTCATACAAGCATCTGGATGATTCATTTGTTTGCATATGTTAGAGGGTACAGGAAGAAGAGTATATGGAATCGTATGGAGAATGCACACATTTTAAACCTGAGCCTGAGAATGCCACGTTAGTGATGATCAGTGGGATCCTGATATTTTCGAAGATGCAGATTTTATTTTAATAGCCATTTTTAAAGCTATATACACACACTATACAAACATGCTATACAAAAAGTTGTTTGAAATGAATAACAGACTTTGCCGGACAACAATCTGTCCCACTCCTTCCACGTCTCTAAACTAGAATTAGTACACAAGTTTGTCAGTTGCTTAAAACAAGTTTAGTAATCAATTCATGAAAGATAATTCATGGAAACATTAGACTGAATTACCTTTTGTGGCCTCCTTTCACTACTAAGTCTAATTCTCTACCCTACAGATTAGCGCTTCACCCTCACACCCCAAATTTAAAGAAAACCTGTACTGAAAAAAAGTTCCCCTGGGGGATACTCCCCTCAGTAGGGGGAAGCCTCTGGACCCTATCGAGGCTTCCCCCGTCCTCCTGTGTCCCACAGCGGTATTGCTGCAGCCCCCGGAACGCACAGGCGACAAATCCGACAGCCTGTGCAATATTTTCCTTTTCTGGCTCCACCGAGGACGCTGTTGCGGCTCTTCTGACAGAGATAAGCGAAAATAGCCCATCTCCGTCGGGTCCGCTCTACTGCGCAGGCACAGGAGACTTGCACCTGCGCAGTAGAGCGGCCCGACGGAGAACGGCTATTTCCGCCTATCTCAGTGGGAAGAGCGGATACTGCGTCTGTGCTGGAGCCAAAAGGTAAATATTTACATCACCGCCGCTCCGGGAAGATTTTCTCCGCCGCCGTGGGACTGAGTACGACGGGGGAAGCCTCAATAGGATCTGGAGGCTTCCCCCACCCGAGGCGAGTACCCCCTAGGGGAGTTTTTTTCATTACAGATTTTCTTTAATCTCCTGCTTTACCTTAACCCATCCATTACCACATAGGAACACCAGCCCTAATTTTAGCATTTTGCCTAATGGTACATTATCTGCTATTAACCTCAACCTAACACAATAGTTTTCCTTAACCAATAACAGTATCCTGAACCCTAATCTGAGCTTTTGTCTGTCACCAACCTCCTACCCACTAACCTTCCTTTGGCCTGTCTTACATGAGATTAGTGTTACCTATAGGAAAATAACACATCAACCTCCACATAACCCTAACCTTCCCTTTGCCTGATTAACCTGATAGATCAGTGTTGCCTATCGGGACACATCATCTGCCACAAAACCCTAACCTTGAGATTGGTGATACCTATCAGGACATAACCTCTGCAGATGTTTCGGTAGAGCTATCCATCTAGGTTCTGTAGGTATTATGGTAGCACTAAATAGTAGTTAATCCTAATTCTTTTTGCTGTTGACAGGATTCCAACTACTGGATTCAGGTTCACCGTTTAGAACATGGCGATGGTGGAATTCTGGACCTTGATGACATTTTGTGTGACGTGGCTGATGACAAAGACAGAGTAAGTGCAAATTAATAAAATGGATTGGATCCCTCAGTACAAATAAAAAAAAAAAATGGATCCCTCGGTGAAAATAAAGTTTTTTTTATTTTTATTCCCTCCAGTGCTGTTAATGTTGATTTTTGTTTCCTTTAACAATGTATGGTTACATCTTCTGCAGTACCAAATACAAACTATACATTTGTCACCATGTTTAAAGCAAGACTGGATAAGCTATAAAGTCCTGTTTAGCACGGAAAGTGTTTTGTGTTTTCTTCATCTACAGTAGAAAAGGCCATTGAAGTTAGGAAGCAGCTTTGAGTTTTAGCATCACAGTCTCCTTGACTCCAGGGTTTTAGAGAGTTTGACTTATTGGACATCTTAAATGGTCCATACAAGGAGCGGACAAATTAGTATGGAGTTTGGAGCCATTGACAACTGTTAAAAATGTTCTTAAAAAGTACATCTGTCATTCTAAAGGAGTCCTGGCTCCTTGGTATTTGTCAATCTCTGGTCTACACCAAATGATGGTTTCCGTCACTCTGTTGGTGAGATGTACATTTTTGAAGGTTACCTATTCTGAAATTAATTTGCACAGTGCCATATTTTTTTAATACGGCTTGCCTGGAGGACTTTGGAGTTGGTACACAGAACCTTCAACCACCAACTTTTTAATGTATGCTACCTCAGACTCCAGTTCCTATAATTATGAATTAATATAGGAAATAAATTACTGATATACTAATTATATGTTTCTCATGTTGACTTCAAGCACAGAACAAACAAGGTATTTCATCACTGGCAATGTGACTCATCAGGCTACTTAAAATCCTAACCTATTAAAGCTTAGTTGTAGAGGCTTATAGCTGTACCATTTTGGCTTTATTATGCTCTTCTCAATAAAGGAATTGCAAACAATTTGCAAATGATGTAGGACAAAACTTAAAAACAAAGAGGAAAACCTAGAGGCTATACAGTGGGTTGCAAAAGTATTCGGCCCCCTTGAAGTTTTCCACATTTTGTCACATTACTGCCACAAACATGAATCAATTTTATTGGAATTTCACATGAAAGACCAATACAAAGTGGTGTACACGTGAGAAGTGGAACGAAAACCATACATGATTCCAAACATTTTTTACAAATAACTGAAAAGTGGGGTGTGCGTAATTCGGCCCCCTTTGATCTGAGTGCAGTCAGTTGCCTATAGACATTGCCTGATGAGTGCTAATGACTAAATAGAGTGCACCTGTGTGTAATCTAATGTCAGTACAAATACAGCTGCTCTGTGAGGGCCTCAGAGGTTGTCTAAGAGAATATTGGGAGCAACAACACCGTGAAGTCCAAAGAACACACAAGACAGGTTGAAGACAGGTCAGGGATCAAGTTATTGAGAAATTAAAAGCAGGCTTAGGCTACAAAAAGATTTCCAAAGCCTTGAACATCCCATGGAGCACTGTTCAAGCGATCATTCAGAAATGGAAGGAGTATGGCACAACTGTAAACCTACCAAGACAAGGCCATCCACCTAAGCTCACAGGCCGAACAAGGAGAACGCGGATCAGAAATGCAGTCAAGAGGCCCATGGTGACTCTGGACGAGCTGCAGAGATCTACAGCTGAGGTGGGAGAATCTGTCCATAGGACAACTATTAGTCATGCACTGTACAAAGTTGGCCTTTATGGAAGAGTGGCAAGAAGAAAGGCATTGTTAACAGAAAGCAGAAGAAGTCCTGTTTGCAGTTTGCCACAAGCCATGTGGGGGACACAGCAACCATGTGGAAGAAGGTGCTCTGGTCAGATGAGACCAAAATGGAACTTTTTGTCTAAAATGCAAAACGCTATGTGTGGCAGAAAACTAACACTGCACATCACTCTGAACACACCATCCCCACTGTCAAATATGGTGGTGGCAGCATCATGCTCTGGGGGCGCATCTCTTCAGCAGGGACAGGGAAGCTGGTCAGAGTTGATGGGAAGATGGATGGAGTCAAATACAGGGCAAAATTGGAAGAAAACCTCTTGGAGACTGCAAAAGACTTGAGACTGGGGCGGAGGTACACCTTCCAGCAGGACAATGACCCTAAACATAAAGCCAGGGCAACAATGGAATGGTTTAAAACAAAACATATCCATGTGTTAGAATGGCCCAGTCAAAGTCCAGATCTAAATCCAATCGAGAATCTGTGGCAAGATCTGAAAACTGCTGTTCACGAACGATGTGCATCTAATCTGACTGAGCTGGAGCTGTTTTGCAAAGAAGAATGGGCAAGAATTTCAGTCTCTAGATGTGCAAAGCTGGTAGGGGGGGGGGGGGGGGCGCTGAATAATTACGCACACCCCGCTTTGCAGTTATTGATTTGTAAAAATGTTTTGAATCATGTGTGATTTTCACTACACTTCTCACGTGTACACCACTTTGTATTGGTCTTTCACATGGCATTCCAATAAAATTGATGCATGTTTGTGGCAGTAACGTGACAAAATGTGGAAAACTTCAAGGGGGCCGAATACTTTTGCAACCCACTGTACTTTTAGCTTTTTTTGCACACAAACTATTAGATATCTCAGCCCAGTTTTTCACGTGCAAGAGCACTCTCTCTAGGTTTTAAAAAGATATTTTTAATATCAAAAAATGTACTTAAAGAGACTCCGTAACAAAAATTGCATCCTGTTTTTTATCATCCTACAAATTCCAAAAGCTATTCTAATGTGTTCTGGCTTACTGCAGCACGTTCTACTATCACCATCTCTGTAAAAAATCAACTTATCTCTCTCTTGTCACACTTGTCAGCCTGTGTCTGGAAGGCTGCCAAGTTCTTCATTGTTGTGGTTCTGTGATGCATCTCCCCCCTCCTGGCCCCTCTCTGCACACTGCCTGTGTATAATGATCTCTTGAGATACAAAAGGAAGGCTGTATACAGCCTGCTTGTGTATGGATGTATTTTCTATGTGTGGACATACTGTACATCAACCTACTTCCTGTTTTGGTGGCCATTTTGTTTGTTTATAAACAAACTTTTTAAAACTGTTTTTAACCACTTTTAATGCGGCGAGGAGCGGCGAAATTGTGACAGAGGGTAATCGGAGATGTCCCCTAACGCACTGGTATGTTTACTTTTGTGCGATTTTAACAATACAGATTCTCTTTAAGGGACACCCAAGGTGAAAATAAACTAATGAAATAAACCATTGTATCTATCCTCCTCCTATAAATGACTTTTTAAGATATTCCACAGTTTTATTTTACATTTAAATCGACTTAAGTTTTCACTTAGGTTTTTACTGTTGTTTTTGCTCAATGACCCCTTCATTGAAGTATTCCAGTGCTAAAAATCTATGAACTATTGACCCATTTTATCTCTCTCCTGCTCTCAGAAGCCATTTTCTGCTAGGAAAGTGTTTTATAGTTATTTTTTTCCAGAAAGGGTCATACTGTTGTCTGACCCTGTCCTGACTTAGACGGGAACTGCCCCTTACATACCTGATGTTTAACTCTTTCAAGCAGAGAGGTATGGTTAGCGCTGTACATACACATGTCTATCTCATCATGTCACGTCACTTCGGGTATCCTTTAAGAACACCTACACACATGCATAGACTCATAATCTTAATTGTGGTTAGCAGTTACAGTGGCTGGATAGTGTAATGGTTAAGGGCTCTGCCTCTGGCACAGGAAACCAGAATTTTAATCTCAGCTCTTCCTGTTCAGTAAGATTGGTCAAGACTCCCTAACACTGCTACTGCCTACTAAGCACACCTTAGTGGCTGCAACTCCAATGTTTTGATTTTGCCTGGAGAAAAGCATGCTGTAAATGTTCTTTCTGTGCGTAACTTTAAATATTGAATTAGAATACATTGGTTTCCTGTACTAATTATATGAATATAGGCTATAAAGTTGGCTTTTACAGAAGTGAATTTGTCCCATATTGGGCATGTTTCCTTGCAATGTACAGTCCTGATTATGATTGGGAAGCCTGCAGTGGCTGGATCAGGTGGCTGTTTGCATTCAGCGAGTGTTTGTGTCCGGATCAGGTGTCTGGACCTCTCCGCTTTCCTGTGCTGTTGATTGCCAGATTCCTTTCTGTGGAATGTGGATGCTCTACAGGCTGATGTATGAATCATTGGCTGCTGATTTTTGTTCATTGTACATGTGCATATATCTAACAAGGTAGAACAGGCTCGGTATCTGTATACAGAGTGCAGATTAGTTGATTCAGGTTTCACAGAAATCTACAGGCTCGCACAAGCCTGTGATGGTAAAACCAAACGTTTCAGCTTTTCATGGTCTGCTCAGCAGCGGAGCTGCAGGGAAAGATATCTAGTGTTTCACTGTAAACCTCTGTTTTGTCAATGTTACGCTATTCGATTTCACTTTTCAAGGTAAACTCCGGGCAGAGAACATGAAATACTTGCATGCTGAGTGCAACGGAAGTGAAGTATGGTCCAGTGTTAGTCGTGGAGCAGATATGCTGACATCAAAACAACAAATGTTGATTTGGGAAATACCTTTAACCGGTTCAGGGCCACCGATAGTTAGTGCCGCACCTGCCTAAGCTTGATGCAGTGTATGCAGTGATCACGCATCCCCACTGGCAAAGAACTCTGCTGTCTAATTGCTTCCTTCAGGAGTCATTTTCATTGGCTAATCACTGTGATCAGGAAGTACTGAACTGAGAAAAAAAAGGCTCTGGTTCTTCAAGGACAACTGTAGTGGGAGGTATATGGAGGCTGCCATATTTATTTCCTTTTAACCAATACCAGTTGCTTGGCAGCTCTGCTGGTCTATGTGGCTGCAGTAGTTTTTGAATAACACCAGAAACAAGCATACAGGTAATATAGTTGGATCTGACAATGATGTCAGAAACGTGTGATCTGTTACATGCTTGTTCAGGGTCTGTGGCTAAAAGTATTAGAGGCAGATGATCAGCAGGATTGGCAGGCAACTGGTATTGCTTAAAAGGAAATCAATATGGCAGCCTCCACATACCTTCCGCAACAGTTGTCCTTTAAAGTGGACCTGAACGCTAGCATAGAACAGAAGAAAAACAGATGTCCCCTGTATGTATTTAGAGAATTTAGCCAGTTTAGTTCCCCCTCATCTGTGACTAGTCACCAGTGTAATTTATTCTCTCAGCGGTACCTCGGCAGAGCAGCTAACTTACAAACAGGATGTTAACACGGTCTGATTCCATGAAAGCAGGAAGTGGGCACACTGCAGATTTATTGCAGGATTTGTATTAGCTTTAACAAAGAAATGTTTCTTTAAAGGTATATTATGCTGATGCTTATCTCTTAGAGCAGAGAGGAAGTTCTGAGTTCCGGTCAGCGTTGAAAGGGTTAGAGCTGGCCTTCCTTAGGTAGTTAATGACTAATTGTACAAAGTTTACTGCAAACTTTTGACATGTTAAGTTTCTTCTTCAGGAATTATACAGGACTGGATCTGAACTGTACTATAGTGAATGTAACATACAGAGACTTGGATATGATCCTGATCCTTATTCAGCAATCTGAAACAATGTCACACTGAGGGAAAATATTTCATCCAGATCAACATTTGTTGTTTTGACCAGGGCTGTGGAGTTGGAGTCGGGGTAATTTTGGACACCCGGAGTCTGAGTCTGAGTTGGAGTCGTGGTTTCATAAACTGAGGAGTCAGAGTTGGAGTCAGAAGATTTTTGTACCGACTCCACAGCCCTGGTTTTGATGTCGGTATTTACTGAATGTGATGTATTAGAGGTGACCAATCGGGGTAGCAGCCTCTGCAGAGAATCTAGCTTGTGCCCTGACCACCCGTTTTCAGCCTCCGTCTGCTCCATCTTGTGCTGCTCTGTCCGTTCCACGCCCCCTTCACATAGCAACAGGGAGCTTCACTAGCCTCCAGTCTGTATAGCATTAGCCACAAAGTGTCGCCTTACGAACTAAATCCCAATCCCCCTCTGGAAACATGCCTTGTATGTAGGAACTACGAGAATGAATAAAAAAAAACACAGGACACTGGTAGCCCGTTCTGGTGTATTATCGTAGGTAGATTGGCAGAAGATAAGAGTAAATTATACTCACAAGTGTTGGTTGCTCAAAGAGGCAACCACTCGTCTGGGCATGTGGGGAAGTCCCGTCCCCACTCAGTCTTTCAAAGGGTCAGTTGGAGCACCTTAAGAAAAAAAGCTTCACTCCACAGAAGTGTAGTGAACTCCCCACAGGGTGGGGGGTAAATAAACTACTACAAGGAAATAAGGCACCCTTGGAGGAAATTAATACTTGTATATGTTCGTCAAACAAACATTTCTTGCCTACCTTTAAACAAGGAGACTGGCGCTTGGTAAAAAGATATTTATTAGCAATCCACTTCTGACAATGCATTTCGCGGCTTAAACCACTTCCTCAGGTCAATTAGGGTGCCCAGGACTCTATCTTTTCTACAATAAATATTATAGAATAATTATTAGCATGATTATTATACTAATACATATTATAATTATAACAAGCACAAATCTCCTTGTTAAAGGTAGGCAAGAAACTTTTTTCGTTGAACATACAGTATGCTGGTATTCATTTCCTCCAAGGGCGCCTCCTTTCCTTCTAGTAGTTTATGCCTCGTATGTGTTTACAAGGCTCAAGACAAACTGATACCTGTTCCCCCTGGAGAGAGAATGTTATTATCAGAGTAAAGGATCAACCTGCAGTCACAGGACCATGAGCATTCTGAAGAAAAGTTAGTGAATGTATTATAAGATGATCCGGGAGTGGAAGGGAGGCTGGAATAAGAGATATTGCAATTATACTTTGAGCCCTGACTTTCTGGGAAGCTGAGCTGGGATCTGTAGTCCGGGGCAGCTGTCTCCATGCTGCAGAATTATGACGACGCCTTGTGATTTTGTTGCGGTGTGAGCAGTTGGTTTCTGCACAGATTCTTTATTCTCCCTCTAGAGCTGCAAGCTTTATTCTCTGTGTAATATTATCCAGATTTGCTTGTGAAACCTCATCCATTCCACATGCAGAGTCTCAGGCATGTTCATGTGCTCGCTGGAGATGTCCACCAGTGTGTGCAGCAATCATCACATGACAAATGCCACAGCTCCGCGCCTTCACAACAGCTGATGGCCCCTCCTCCATGTCCTTTTTCATGGCGCGGAGTTATGCCATTGCTTTCAAAGTAAAACTTACTTTTACTTTAATACAGCTATGTTTAAAGGACACCTGAGGTGCAAATAAACAAATGAAATAAATGAATGTATCTATCTTCCTTCTCCTAAAAAAGACTCAAGATTCCACAGTTTTATTTTAGGTTTAAATCCACTTTTTAAGTTTTTAGTCTTTTTATTGTTTTTGCTCAATGACACATTCATTGAAGTATGCCAGAGCTAAAATCTATGAACTCTATTCCGGCGCATTATCTCAACGTGTATGCCCAGCATTAGACACTGTACATACACATGTCTATCTCATCATGTCATGTTGTGTATCCTTTAACCTCCTTGCCGGTTATCCCGAGCTCAGCTCGGGGTAACCTGCGCAGGAGGATATCTCAGGCCCCGCTGGGCCGATTTGCATAATTTTTTTTTTGTTACAAGCAGCTAGCACTTTGCTAGCTGCTTGTAACTTCCGATCGCCGCCGCTCGCCGCCGATCCGCCGCAATCCGCCGCGCCGAGTCGCTCCCCCCCGCCTCAGAGCCCTGTGCTGCCTGGCCAATCAGTGCCAGGCAGCGTTGAGGGGCGGATCGGGATTCATCCCGCCCCGTCGCCATGGCGACCGGGGAAGCCCTGCAGGAAATCCCGTTCTCAACGGGATTCCCTGCATACTCTGATCGCCGAAGGCGATCGGAGTGGGTGGGGGGATGCCGCCGCTTAGCGGCTATCATGTAGCGAGCCCTTGGCTCGCTACATGATTTAAAAAAAAAAAAAAAATGTGCGGCGCTGCCTCCTTGCCGGATTTTTTAGACCTATTTTTTAGAGAATCTGTACTCTAAAATTTTTAAAATAAAAAGCATACCATTCTCTTCATTATGTTCTCCTGGGCCCCTCTGTGCTGTTTCTGTCACTCCCTGCTGCAATCCTGGCTTGTAATGAACAGTTTTAGGCAGTGTTTACAAACCGCTTACTGTGTGACTCATGCAGAGCTTGGAGAGGGTGTGTAAAGCTTCTGCCAATGACAAGCAGTGCTGCACATTCCACACATTCCAGCCTCAGCCCGACAGAGCCGACTGAGGAAAGAAGATAAGATTTATTACAGAGACAATGCAACTAGAAAAGGCTGCAGTAAGACAGACCACATTAGAACCGGCATAAGAACTTATAGGATAGAAGAAATAAGGCTCAAAATTTTGTTAGAGTCTTTAACCTTCCTGGCGGTAAGCCCGAGCTGAGCTCGGGGTATGCCGCCGGAAGGCACCGCTCAGGCCCCGCTGGGCCGATTTGCATAATTTTTTTTTGCTGCACGCAGCTAGCACTTTGCTAGCTGCGTGTGCAATCCGTTCGCCGCCGCTACCTGCCGATCAGCCGCTATCCTTCACGCCGCAGAAGCCCCTCCCCCCAGACCCCGTGCGCTGCCCGGCCAATCAGTGCCAGGCAGCGCTGAGGGGTGGATCGGAGTCCTCTTTGACGTCACAACGTCGAGGACGTCGGTGACGTCATCCAGCCCGCCGCCATGGGATCTCCTGATCTTCTTGAACGGGATCTCCTGATCTCCGATCGCCGGACCTTGTCTCGCTACATGAAGGGGGAAAAAAAAGGCTTTGCTGCCCCCTGGTGGATTTTAATAAACCGCCAGGAGGGTTCAACCACAATGAGCACCTGGGTGCTCCCAGCTACACAAAACATATCAAACGAATCTCCCCCCAATGGAGGTTCTTAAAAGGTGTCGGCTTACAGGAAGTGCAGCTGGAGTTTATGTACCTAGGAGGGGCTGTTCTATAGCCAGCCCTCTCCCCCGTCTATATGGACTGCTCCATTTTCTATTCCCCGTGCCGCAGGTAACAATACCCACGGTAATAGCCTGTATCCCTGGTCACTGTGATGCATGCCAGGGACACGCAATGCATGCTGGGAGATTTAATTCACTGATGTGGTTACATTTCCAACCAGGAGATTTTAGATGTAATTTACAAGTGGTATAAAAATGGTGCTCAATTCCTTTTAAAGTGAACCCAAACTCTTGCACAGGACACAATGAAAACATAACAGAAATGCTCCCTGTATGTATTTAAAGAGTAAAGCCTGTGTAATTCCCCCTCATTAATTGTAATTTAATCCTTCCCTGTCACATGACTACCTATGGTAGAGATGGCAGATAAGCCCATTTGAAAGCACAGGATGTTAGCAGTATGTCTGCTTCCATGAGTCAGGAAGTAGAAACTGTGCAGATTTATTTTAGGATTTGTATCAGCTGTAAAAAAAATTTAAAAAAGTTTTTTTTGTTTAAAGGTTATTATGCTGTTGTGTATCTTTTAGAGCAGAGAGGAGTTCTGAGGTTAGGTCTGCTTTAATATTAATGCCACAGATTTTGTCACTTAATTGTATTGGTTAAAAAAAAAACCCATTAACTTTGCAGCAATTCATGAACTCCTAAAGAGGTCTGTAAGCTGAAAATAACTTTTTTTTTTTTAACTATGAAATCAAATGATTTTGGTACACTTTCTAAAGTGTGGCCTCCCCATTACCAGCTCAGTAAGTCGCCTCTTTGTGCAGGAGTAGATGCACAGAGCAGGAAGCATTGCAACCCGGGAGTACACTGGGTAATACTATGTCATAATCTGATATTCTTACTACACATTCACCATTTTTAGTTTTTTCTGATACTTTTACTGTTTAATGCAGTGGCATTGTAATCTCTGATATAGTAAACCTCTGGCTGTAGTAAACTCTGTTTCTAGGCTCTGACCATGCGCCTGTGTGATTATGCAGTGCATGACCCATTCTGATATAGTAAACTAATTGGCTAGGGCCATTGGAGTTTACTATAAGGGGATTACTACATTTCCTGACATGCATTGCAGTGGATGGAGGCACATAACACTGCCAGGAGCTTCATGCATAGGCTGGGAAGATGGTGAATCCCATATGGATGGGGGCAGAGAAGCATCCCCTCGTAAGGCATGTCAATCACTTCAAACCCCTCCCGCCCCCCCCCCCCTCTCCCCCCCCCCCCCCGGGGGCCTCCCTTTTGAGGATGCTCACTTTATTCATTTAGGTGCGTAGTTGCCTTTAAAGCGGACCTGAACTCAGAACTTCCTCTGCTCTAAAAATAAGCAACAGCATAATAACCTTTAGGGCTGCTTCACACTGGCGTCTGCCCAGCTTTCGGCGGCGTCGCGTTTGGCAGTGCTGCGGCGTTGACACATTTTAGCTTTCAGCAGCTTTCCGTGGCTTTCGGTTGCGGCTGGCGGTTTTGTTCCCCATAGGGGGACATTGCCCACGGCGATGAACCGCCCCAGGACGCAATGTAGCATCCAGGGTCGCCTCGAACGCTAGGGAAAATCGGGATCTGAATGCTGCGTAAACGCCGGTAGAAGCCTGCTACAAAACGCTCCCATTCACTTGAATGGGAGCATTTAACGCCAAGTCCCGAACGCCGGTGGTAAATGCGGGGCAGACGGCCGTGCGAACCAGCCCTTAACTGAAACACATTTGTTACAGCTGATACAAATCATGCAATAAATTTGTAGTGTCTACTTCCTGCTTTCATGAAAGGTAGGATTAACATCCTGTGTTTACAAATTAGCATATCTGCTGTGACAGAGGAGATTCCGGAGCTGAAACAGCTGAGAGATCAAATTACAATGATTAGTCACAGATGAGGGGGAATTACTCTCTAAAACCATACAGGGTGCAATTCTCTGTTTTCCTTCTGTCCTGGGCAAGAGTTCAGGACCACTATAATATAGAGCCTGGCTTACAATTTCCAATAGTGCCCTCTAGTGGACAGGAGTGACTGCTGCATAGTAAGATTTTGAAATGAGCAAGGCCTGTGAATTTGAGTACTGCAAAGCTACAATGTGTTCTGGCTTCCAGTTCCTTCCTTTTTTGCACATTCGCACAGGGCATATTTCACTGGCTTTCACATAACACTAAACTGTAGGCTTTATTTATGTAATTTTTACTCTGCTTATTTTTTACTATTGCATCTTGCCAGACCTGAAATGCAGGATTTTTAAGATGACTGTGAGACTTTCAAGCTGAAGGGCCACTTCCTGACTAATGCCTTTGTACACTAATAGACACAATAGCCGCTAGTTTCCCCTCATTGTGACATCGCCGCGTGTAAAGCAGCTCGTTACACACTGGAAGAATCACTCTTTATTGAGATGGTTCAAATCACTGTCATCCTAAATTCATTGGCCCACCAGCCGGAAACAATGGTTTCATTCTATCCGTGTAAATGTAAAGTTTCCCAGGCTTCCATCAGTCGTCTGCCGCCTGACATGCTGAGTACCGGACTGACAGTTTTACAGCTACCTGGCTACAGAAGTGTTTTGCTTTGCCTGGCTTTTTATTGCTGATGGTTGGGCAGCTAAACAGACATCTCAAACGATTAAGCTGCCTCCAGACAGTGGTTGTAGGAAGGCTGGGAACTTTTTTCTTGTGTTCACCTAAAGTAGGTTTCCAGAAAAGGAGAAAGGGATAACAGGTACTAATATTTGACCTTAAAGTAGTATGAAACTCTGCATTTCCTCTTTTTTCTAAAAGATTTACAGCAGTGGTCCTCAAACTAAGGTCGGCCCCCTGAGGCTTTTTTACCGGACATTATGGCTAACCTATCGCTTGCTATGTTAGGGTCACGATATCTGCACTGGCATACTATCTGCACATACTGTGTTGGGGGGGAGATAATATCTGCACATGCTGTGTTGGAGGATATATAATCTGCACTACACATGCTGTATTGGTGGCATACTATCTGCACATACTGGCGTTCCCTTTAAGGGAGTTTGTTGTTTAGCTGGCTGGCGTGTGTACATACTTGTCATGTAAACAACTTATCATGCAGTTGTGCATTATGTTGGATGTGTGTATGAGCCGTTAGTTGTAGTATCGTTTGGTATCTGTATCCCCTAGAGAGTGATGTATTGCACCAGTTTTGGTAATGCACTTTGTGTTGACAAGCTAGATTGCGGTGATGTCAGTAGACTAACATCTCTATCAACTTCATTCAAGTGGTTCAGATGGGTGATACAATCATGCAATGGGAGATCAGGAAGTTACATTAGTGGGCCATTGGGTCTGTGTGAGTATTGGAGGATACTTATTACTACATGTTAACAAGCGTGCTATATGGATAAGGAGGACATTGGTGGTGGTTGTTGGTGTTAAACGAATCATAATTTAAAGGGGAACTGAAGAGTGAGGTATATGGAGGCTGTCATGTTTATTTCCTTTTAAGCAATACCAGTTGCCTGGCAGCCCGCTGATCATCTGCCTCTAATACTATTAGCCATAGACCCTGAACAAGCATGCAGCAGATCAGGTGTTTCAGTGGTTCAGACTTTAAAGTCAGATCTGACAAGACTAGCTGCATGCTTGTTTCTGGTTTTATTCAGATACTACTGCAGAGAAATAGACCAGCAGGGCTGCCAGGCAACTGGTGTTGATTAAAAGGAAATAAACATGACAACCTTCATATAGCTCTCTTCAGTTCCCCTTTAAGGAGAATGACTGTTGAGCAATAACATCATTTTGGAAAGTGAACACTATATCCATCTCATTTTCCTACTATCGGGACTGATACTATCTATATCAGCCTCTGGAGGATCCAGATATGACTCATCGTGTTTTACCTAAGACTGAACTTTTGCTGATACTCCCCTGACGTGTGTTACTCTATATACAGTAAAACTTTGGGTTGAAAATAAATTGGTTTGGAAGCGCTTTTCATACAAATGTTTTCGCTCGTCTTGCAAACCTCTTGATATGCAAGCATAGTACGTATATACATGTTATGTCGTCACACCTGGGCTGATGTTCTTTTTTTCTTTAAAGGACACCTGAAGCGAGAGGAATATGGAGGCTGTCCTATGTATTTCCTTCTATGCAATACCAGTTCCCTGGCTGTTCCTGCTATTCCTCTGCCGCTAATACTTTTAGCCTTAGACTCTGAATTAGCTGCAGCAGATCAGGTGTTTCTGACATCGTCAGGTCTGAGAAGATTAGCTCCATGCTTGTTTCTGGTGTGATTCAGACACCGCTGCAGCCAAATAGATCAGCAGGGCTGCCAGGCAACTGGTATTGTTGAAAAGGAAATTAACCTTCTTGCCGGTTATCCCGGCTTGGGGTAACCTGCGCAGAAGGATTTCTCCGGCCCCGCTGGGCCGATTTTTAATTTTATTTTTTTTACTTTGCTAGCTGCGTGTGTTTTCCGATCGCCGCCGATTCGCCGCTACCCGCCACGCCGCCCCCCCCTCCAGACCCCTTGCGCAGCCTGGCCAATCAGTGCCAGGCAGCGCTGAGGGGTGGATCGGAAGATTCCCTCTGACGTCATAACGTCGGTGACGTCATCCCGTCCGGTCGCCATGGCGACCGGGGAAGCCCAGCAGGAAATCCCGTTCTGAACGGGATTTCCTGCTTACTCTGATCGCCTAAGGCAGTCGGAGTGGGTAGGGGGATGCCGCTTGTCAACTGCAATCATGTAGCGAGCCCTGGGCTCGCTACATGATTTAAAAAAAAAGAAAATTTAAAAAAGTGCTGCGCTGCCCCCTTGCCGTCAGAATTAGAACAGCAAGGGGGTTAATATGGCAACCTCCATATTCTTCTCACTACAGTTGTCCTTTAAAGGAAATCTGTGATGAGAAAGCAGCACTTGCGGCATACTTGCCTCAGGAAAAGGAAGCCTCTGGATCCCTAATGAGGCTTCCCCCATCCTCTTGGATCCATCGCTGTCAGCCCCCAAACGCCACTTGCCTCAATATTTACCTTCAGGGCTCTAGCGCAGGCACAGTAAAAACTTTCCGATTGACACTCAAAATGAATCGTGAGGCGGCACACCACTGGCTGCAAATATGCTTGTATTGAGAAAACAGTAAAAACTTTCCGATTGGGCTGTGGTGGAAATAGCTGAGCCCCATCGGGTCTGCTGTACTGTGCAGTCGACTCATGCATGCTCTGTAGAGCGGACCTGATAGGGCTCGGCTGTTTCCTGTCGGAGTGAGATCGGAAAGCTTCTACTGCGCCTGCAGAGCCCCCTGAGCCCTGGTAAATATTGCTGCACCCTGCTGCGCCTGCACAGAGCTTGTCGGCACTTGGGGGAATTTTCAAGTGAACCTGCGCTGATTCCCTGAGGCTATAGCGGATGGGGGGGATAGCCTCATTAGTATCCTGAGACTTCCCCATCCCGAGGTAACTATTCCACAGGGACTGTTTTTTTTGTTTTTTTTTTTTTGTTGCAGATGTACTTTAACACTGCCGAATTGTACTTGATCAGAGTGTAGTGACTGTTCAATGTGACATTTCCGTGAAATCCTCAGGAGGCCAAAACAGTACCTTGCCACACAGATTTGAGTGAGCGAACCGATGGCAATGATTCTATGTGTTATAGCAGAAATGGATTAGGCTGAAATAGGGCCTAATTCAAAGTACTAGTAGGAGTGTGCATGGTGAGAGTAGGGTGTATGCAGGTGGGGAGTAGGAGTAATTATACATGTTGGGAGTAACTGTATACATGTTAGCTGCTGCCATGTTAAATCTGAAATGGAAGAAAATCAGCCTGTGAGTGGTTTTGTATTTGAGCTATAGATGCACAGGGTTTTGATCTCCGCTCCCGGTTATTGAAGGATAATATTCTGCGTGTGTTCTGGGGCGCTGTCACATGTGATGCTGGCTCCTGCCTAGTCTGACAGACTACTGTGCACTGCAGTATTTGCCGCCCTGTCTGTGCCTCTTAGATATGCTATTCTAACTTTAGTGTGTGAACTTGGACTTGTCACAGCGCTGGGCTCTGACTGACAGATGGAAGGCTGTGGAATCTCAGCAGTCAGGCAGCGTCTCCTCTCTCGCTGTGTCTGGCTGGCTGTGCGACGTCAGTGCTCTCCCTACAGCAGTCAGCTGGATTACAAGATTTATTGTTGTTATTAAACAGGACCAGTGTGTTTGTGTTTAATGCTGGGAATACACTTAGATTTTGTTAGATGGTTCGATAGATAATTTCCAACATGTTTGATCTTATTTACTCATGGAAGTGAATTGAAATTGATTTAAGAAAAGATAAAAAAAAATCGATTAAAAATGAGATCAGACTATAAATTGACTGAAAAATCTCATCATGTATTCCGACATAAAATAGTTTGTCATGTACGTAAAGCGGACCTGAACTCAGAAATTCCTCTCTGCTCTAAAAGATAAGCAACAGCATAGTAACCTTTAAAGAAAAACATTTTTTTACAGCTGATAAAGATCCTAAAATCTCCTGTTTCTACTTCCTGCTTTCATGGAAGCAGACCTATTATTAACATCCTGTGCTTTCAAATGAGCCTATTTGCCGTGGCAGTCAGCTGACACAGGGAAGAGCTCAAATTTGTGATTAGACACAGATGAGGGGGAATTAGACAGGCTAAACTCTCTAAATACACACAAGGTGCATTTCTCTGTTTTCCTTCTGTCCTGTGCGAGAGTTCAGGTCCACTTTAACCGTACACCATTAGATTTTAATTCTGATGAGACAACCAGTCATTGCTGTTCCAAGATTTGAAATTGCAAATCCTGCCATTGAAATTGCGCAGCTAAGCTTGCGATTTTTGATTATTATAAGACTTTGATTTATTAAAAGCGGACCTGAACTCAGAACTTCTTCTCCGCTCTAAAAGATGAGCAACAGCTTAATAACCTTACAGAAAAGAAAACACTTTAATTTGTTACAGCTGATACAAATCATGCAATAAATCTGCAGTCTACTTTCTGCTTTCATAGAAGTAGGCATAGGGTTAACATCTTGTGTTGACAAAATAGCTGCTTTGCTGAGGCAGCCAGCTGACACAGATGAAAGATCAAATTACAGTTGTGATTAGTCACAGATGAGGAGGAATGAGACAGTCTAAGCGCTCGAAATACATACAGCGTGCGTTACTTTGTTTTCCTTTTGTTCTGTGCAAGAGTTCAGGTCCATTTTAATTCCTGCAGCAATTGTTCCCATTAAAGGGTCCTGCCTGATCCTGATGACTGTAATTCCTGTAGGAATACACTGAGTAAAGGCATAGCCCCTATTCTGGAATTATATCAACATATGCCTGGTATTGGTCATTTAGGGCAGAGACACAATTGAGCATTGCTGTGCAGATTTCAGCAATATGGGTAATATGCAAGGACATCAGACAGCGCATTGACACCACTTTCAGCTGTTCCCACTTTGCTGTTATCAGTACTGTAGAGTCCTGGTTATCTGGAACTCATCTAACCGGCAGTGTCAGTCAACCAGCACAAGTCACCAGCAGTACTCGCTCACAGTGGTGATAGCCAGCTTCTTAGGCTGTGTGTGGCTCTGATTTATTTAAAGTGTACCAGAGATGAATCGATAAAGATTTATAAGTACCTGGGGCTTCCTCCAGCCTCTTCCTGGAATGCTTCCTCGCTGTCCTCCTCCACCTTCTCCTGGTCCCGGTAGAAGTCCCTTAAATTTGCCCAGTCGGAGCCAGCTGGCACATGTGCAGTGCGGCTGTGCGCTACCCCCCCCCCCCCCCCCCGTCTTGCTCTAACAGCTGGGAATGCTCTTACTCGACAAACTTACAGGGCTTCTACCAGGAGAAGGCGGAGAAAGACGTCATGGGAGCGATCAATGCGGAGGGGGCTGGGGGAAGCCCACAACCGATCGTTTTTTAAGCGATTACTGTGGTGATTGGAAACAAGTAATTGGATTATATCATTATTGGCCACCTTAAATCACCATTAAACAATCTGAAGACATTGGTCGGCACCTGTGTATTCTCTAAATACTTCACCTCCCACAAGCCTTTGAAAACATACCAGTAGGTAAGTTGTCCGTGGAAGATATTAGATTGTGAGTCCTGCCAAGGGATAAGTAATATGAATCACATGGTTTTACTGTAAAGCTCTGCAGAAAAAAGTTTGTGCTTTATAAATACAGCATGCAGTGATTGTAGTTCTGTACGGTCTGAAGGGGAGCTGCTTGGCAGTTCTGAGACTTGTGGTTCCTCCAGCTTCAGAAGTCTATAGTTTGACAGGGACAAGTTGTGCCCTGTGGCCGCTTTGCACCTGCAGAAACTCCATGCTGGATTCTCAGTTCAGAGTCTTTGCAGTAGTACAGATGACCACGTGTGTATTTAGTGTTTGTAGTAGGGCAGCCAGCTCATGCTCCTGCAGGCAGCGTGTGTAAGGGGAGGGAGCCAGGAATAGTGTCTGCAGCTGATAGTCATCTGAGCCTTGGGTAGGCAGCCAAGTGGAAAGGATAGATTGTTTAGTACCTGAAGAAAGTGGAAATGGCATTTGAAGGTTTCTGTGGCTTAGGGACATCATAATAGGATTTCACCAGGTGTGTGTGTGCCTGATGAGACCTTTACATTAACAGATACGTGTGTAAATGTATCCATACTTGTGTAGAAATTAATATATCGGTAGCTGCAGTTTCACTTAATGTGTTTAGGTATTGGCCATTTTCTCAATGCTAGTAAACTATAGGCACTACAGATGTAGTCTGACTACATACTTGTGCCATTCAACTTTTCTTAACTCTTTGCCAGAGACTGGAGTGTAGTGTGAGGGCTCGCACCTACTAGGCCCACTTTGGCAGTGCTTGCAATCACCAAAGTGATTTGCCAGTGGGTGCAGATGTCGGAGGTCCCACTAGCAGAGTTGTGATCGTGGAGCTTGCACAAAGCCCCTGTGTAGTGGGTCCCAGCCCTCAGGCTTGGATGGCCACTGAACTAATTATTGGACAGGCTGCTGAGTGCGTACAGGTGTCCACAGATGTCAACTGCCTACTCTTTAGTGCCTGCCATGTTGAATTCATCTTGGGTAACTATTATAGTTGGCTCTACTCCTTTTCTCTTCTCAATAGATCCCAGTGGGATGCTCAGGGAGAACTGAGCAGCTAGTCTGTACAATGATCGTTGCTAAAAACGATCCCTAAAGGTTGGTTCACACATGAATTTGTAGTAGTGTGTAAACTGCAAATATTAGAGAGTGATGCAATGTTATAAAAACATACAAACAAACAAAAACAAACTATATAACTGGAAATAAAAATGAGAATATTTTCTTTGCTACTAATGTCCTAGTATTTATCCGTATTACACACACAATTCATTATATCATATTTTTTTTTCCGCTTCAGTGTCTCTTTGAAGGCATAATAAATTAAAAAATGAGAAATATTCAAATCTTTTGGTTACCCACCATTACCCAGACTAGGCAGCAAGGGTGAATTCTGGACTTGTAACCAGATTAGTCATTGGATAAGATCAACCATCCCACTTACATTTCACCTAGATTACTTACACTCTGCAATTTGTGTTGGGACAGGTAAACAGTCATTATCTGGCAGGTATAAATTTGCCGCCTTATGCCTGGTACACACCATGTAATTTCCCATCAGATAGACGGGTCGAACCGATTATTTCTGACAGGTCTTTCTGATTACAGATCTTTTATTCTGATTTTGTATAGAAAGGGTTGAAAAATTGATTAAAAAAAAAAAACAAAAAAACCCCAAAAAACAGAAATCAGATCGGACCTGTCAAATAATAGATTTAACCCATCAGACAGGAAATTGCATGGTGTGTACCAGGCATAAGGGCCTATTTCCACTATGGCCGAATCCGAGCCGAAACTGCAGTGTTTCCCTGCATGCGAGTGGGGCAGAGAAATGCTGCCTTTCTCCCTAGTCGCTTGCTGTCGATCGCACAATGTTGCGAAACTGGACGGGCTGCTGTAGATTTATGTAGCATGCAGCCAAAACTCTGTAGCCATGCATGGATTGGATCCTGCCACAGCTTTTAGTGGAAACTAGCCCATAAGTGTACCTGAGATAAAGAATCCACAAGGTTTTATACTTAAAGCGGAACTGTAGAAAGATTGCAAACAAACGGTTTCACTTACCTGGGGCTTCTGCAAGCCCCCAGCAGCCGTCCTGTCCCACGCTGGTCCTCCACCATTCTCCTGCCACCAACTACTTTTGGTTTTGCCGCCGGGCCACTGCCCCTGCGCGGCTCTGGCCACGCGTATCCTTTCTTCGCGTTCAAGTCTGCAATAGTAGACAGGATACACTTGGCAGGGCTGTGCTGGCCTCGACTTACAAGTCTAGGAACGGAGCGGTGGGAGAATGGAGGCTCGTGAAGGACCGGCGCGGAACAGGATGGCTGCTGGGGGCTTGCAGAAGCCCCAGGTAAGTGAAACCATTTGTTTTTAATCTTTCTACAGTTCCACTTTAAAGTGAATCTGAAGTAAAGCTGCAAAAAAACCCTAAAAACAGATACTTAAGGAGAGGAAAGGCCCTGGGTCCTATAGAGCGTTCATGTTCCTCTCACGGTCCCCATATTCCAGCGCTGGCTCCCCCATTCACATCTCCTGCTTAGCTTCAGAAGTGTTCCCGTTTTTGGAACACTGAGCAGCCCATTTTCTGGAGCACTCAGGCTCCTGAAGACCGCAGCAGCAGAGAGCAGTCTCTGACCCATTGGTTGAAGTTTGCTAACAGGGGAGCCATCGCTGGAATGCGGGGAGCATGAGAGCAACAGGAAGGCTCTATAGAACCTAGAGCCTTCCGTCTTCTAGGAAATTATCTGTAGGGAGCAAGAAGAGTTAATCACTTCTGTTTAGTTAATGAATAGCCAAATCACTTTTCTGTTCTTATGTCCCTGTGAAGTCAGACTCATCCAGAACGGCTGGTTTGTCTGTAGCCTATTAAACCTGCAGCCAGCAGCTCTAAATGTGTGGCGTTACTGAAGATGCACACTGGTAAGCTCTGGGAATAATGATTATGATTGGTGAAAACTTGTTGCTTCTCCCAGCGTGAGTACAAATGTGTATTTGAACTTGAAGTGAACCGGTGACATCAAGAAACTGCCAATAATACCAAGCAAAGGATGAAATACAATACATGGATATTGTCTCCTTTTCCTTTCATGAGCGGTGTCAGCCATAAAGCTCACTGCTTGCTGTCTTACGGAAATCATGTCACAGTAAGGTTAGCTCATACTGCAGTCTATTGTCCAGTATTCTGCAGCGAGGCCACTTTTTGGCATAGAACATACTTTGGGAGTAGTTGTCAAAAAAACCTCTCCGTACCTAAATATTGCTTTTACCACAGCCGTTCTGGTGGTTCTAAAGTCAGGCCTGGAACCCACTAGAACATTTTTTTGAGTGTTTAGGGAGCGCTTTCAATCACTAGCGATTTCCCTAAACGCTCTGCCAATGTAAATGGATGGGACAGATTCCACTACAGTGATTGGGATTAAGCAAATCGCAATTGCAGGACATGCAGCATTTCCATTCTAATGAATTGTAAAGGAGTAGGGAAATCGCTCCCAAAATTGTTTGCGAAACGCTATCACAAATCTCTAGCCATTGCGATAGCGGTTTGCGCTTTCTAGTTGGTTCCAGGCCTAAGACAGCAGGGTACAGGGATTGGATCGTCTGCAGCCACTTCATGCAGGTCCCCCGTGAGTATCTGTAGCTATATCAAATGTGGACACACCTCAAGTGTCTGCAGTTATGTCATTTGAGGTTCACCCTTAGAGTGCAGTTATGTCATATGGGGCCCCCATAGTGTCTGTAGCTAAATAGGGGCCTGCTCAAGTGTCCGCAGTTACATCATATGGCCCCCTCCCCAATCGAGTGCAGTTGCATCATATGGGGGGGGGGGCTTTAAAAGTGTCTGTAGCTACATCATATGGTGGACCCCCTCAAGTGTCTGCCGCTTTCTTGTGTCTACTTCTCGTCATGTGGTGGACCCTTCCGCTGTCTTCAGCCACATCATATGGTCTGCCTCCCACTGGAGTTTCTGCAGTTACATCCAAGCCTTCCTCCCCCAGTATCCACAGCTGCCTCACAGGAGGCTCTCAAGTGGTTACTGTTAGGCCTTGTCTTGGGGCCACCTTTTGCTCACAGCCTAGTCTGATGTAATGTCATCTCATATTGCCTTCTGCGCAGCCAGCCTACAACTACTTTTGTCAGGGCCAAATACTGGCTTGTGGCCCCTGGGCATAGTTTACATTACTGTGACTCCAATAATGTCCAAAGTCTGCTTTTGTTATGTGCCAATTCTCCAGTATAGTGTGAATACAGGTGCAGCTTTTTGGTGTTGGCTTGACTTTGTAATCCGCTTGTATTTCCCGTTTATATCTCATTGCCGGGATAACATGTATGTTGGGTATAGTTGAGCCTTTTAGCTTATATGTTGAGTAGAGTGGTTAAAATATTCACTTTTATGTGCCTAAAAGCTCTTCCAGAACCAGTGGGAATAGAGATGTACAGTCCGTGTATTTGGAGGTGAATGCAAACTCTCTGATCTTTGTGGTCTGTTACCATTTTCCTCATTTCTCATGTCTGGTACACACTATCAACTGTAATTGGCCAATTTTACCACCTACATGTAGTAGGACAGTTTACTTACACAATCTGCTCATAGTATTCTGTATCTGTTGCCCCCCATACCACATGGAGGTCGTAAAGTGGTCCGTGATTGGCTAGTCATACATGTAAGTGTGGACCAGGCTTTATCCTGATGGGACATGTAAATATCTCTGCAACTGGGACACACATTGCAGCCAATGTATTATTTTCTTTTTTTTCTAGAGAGTAGAGTACAATACAATAGTACAATAGTAAAAACCCTGAGGGATTTTTACCCCCATTACACCTTGTTCACAACTGAAGCAAAGTTCTCACTTGCAGTGTATTTTAAATATAAGTATTGTGTGCCCCCTAGTGGTCATTTATGTTTTCGCTGCTTTTTAGCATGACTTGTCAGTTACCTGATCAGCTGTTTAACTTCAAATATATAGACATTCTCCAACAAGTGTCACCCAAGGAAGCGTGAAAGAGGCTAAAACTATCTGATATTTCCATAATATTATAGACCAGAGGCAGCACAAGGTCTGGTTTTTTTTTTTTTTTGCTCTGCTTGCTGAAATAGGAGTAGGAAAATACCTTATGGTCATCCAGTATAAGTTACTGAGCCAATGTAGTGACCGATAGTAGAATGCAGGAAATTATTCAGGATACCCACGTTTACTGTAATTTTCCTGGTTTTATCATCAGAATGTCCTAGATCTGTATATTGTTACATATAGTTATGTAGCCCCACCTGCCTAATGATGCTTAGCCTAGGCAGTTTCGTAATGCAGAATTCTTCTCCCAGAGCATTTGGTGAGACAAGGTATATTTTGTACTGGCTTCGGAACTCGTAAACATACATTCTGCAGAGCTGCACCTGAAAGAACTAAATATCACCACCTGTGATACATTTCGAAATGTAAATCAGGTTTAGGAATGATTTTGCAATGCACAAACACGGACTAAATAAATGATAAAAAAAATTGTAAAAAAATTAGCATTTTTTTTTGTGCTGACCTTGGGAGGTGCTGATGCCATGTATACCATATTTCTGCAATGTAGTCAGCAAATACAGCAGTCCTATGTTGACAAATGATCACACATTGTGGGTAGCACCGTGGCTAGCACCCTCACCCTTACTACAATAGACTCGTTTGAAACGTGGGTAGGACACTATTCCCATGGAGACTGAGTTATTTCTGTCTTTGCTTGGGTTTTCTTCCATATCCCCAAAACGTACTGATTGGTTCACTGGCTTCTCCCCAGATGACTCTTTTTGTGATAGTTATTTTAGTTTATGGGCTGGAACTCTCTAGGGCGCTGTTGGCAGTGTGTTTCAATAGCCAGTGATTCCAAAAAATGCTTTTCCAATGGAGCTGAATCTACTAAAGCGAATTATAGCTAACCGCAGGTTATGCAGCATTTTGGGAGTAATAAGACCCTAATGTAAAGTATTGGAGTACTGCCAAATCACCCCTGAACTGCTGTACAGTGTGATTTTAGGAAGGTTTGTACTACCCAGAATCCTTTGCAAATCGCTAATCACAATGCTGCTCAAAACGTCAGCACTTTTATAACATTTCAAAAATTGCAAGAAAACGCTTACAGTTTACTATCCTTTACAAAAATCTTGCAAAAAACGCTAGTAGTAGCGATTTGTGATTGCGAGTGGGTCCCAGCCCTTTGAGCCTCTCTGAGGCACAGTTGGTGAACTGTTCAATGTACCGTATATACTCGCATATAAGCTGACCCCCCCCCCCAATATTTACCCCAGAAACTAGGAAAAAATGACTGACTCGCATATAAGCCGAGGATAGGAAATGTAGCAGCTCCTGAGGCTTCCCCTCCCAACCCCCTCCTCGCTTTTCTTTGCTTCAACACTTGTTAGCGCAAATGTTTACTTTTGTGGTGCTGAGAGAAGAAACACAAATGAGTTGTGTAGCAGATACCTCCTGCCTACACTAATACCACCAGTACCAAGTCCATTCATACCACTCATTAATTAGCATATAGAGTCCTGCTGAAGCACACTAGTATGAGAGTATGGGAGCCTCCCTGCTCTGCATGGAAGGACATGTTCTATGGAAAACCCATCCACATTTTGCTGTGGGACAGTGTGATTAGTAGTTACCCCCTACCCCAAGAAAAAGAGCTGAATTATTAAACAATCACCATTTTGAAAAAGTCTACTCTCCCAGAGTAAAACAAACCACCGTACATACCTTTCCTCACATAATGCAGTGGATTGGTGAGTTCAACAGTGCATACTGATGATGTGCGTGCAGCGACATTTTTCTAGTGATCGGGCCGAAGAGGAGCGCACAGAGAACATCTGATGACAGATCCCATGCCCGGGGAGAGCAGATCAGCTGCTGTGATACAGAGCGAGCCTGCAGTGCGAGATGCTTCCAGCTGATCGGGGCTGCACAGAGTTCATCTGATGAGAAGGAGCGATTACATGCCCGGGGGTGTGCGGATTAGCGGCGATCGGATGCCCGGGGAGATCAAAGCAAGAGCAATGATTGGCCACCCAGAGTCACAGCAGGAACGCTCCTCCATGTACATAATCTCGCGCTTCCTGCTGTCTCTGCACCTTGCTACCCCATTGGCTATACCCAGCCAATGGGGTCGCAAGGTGCAGAGACAGCAGGAAGCGCGAGATCATGTACATGGAGGAGCGTTCCTGCTGTGACTCTGGGTGGCCAATCATTGCTCTTGCTTTGATCTCCCCGGGCATCCGTTCGCCGCTAATCCGCACACCCCCGGGCATGTAATCGCCCCCTCTAATCAGATGAACTCTGTGCAGCCCCGATCAGCTGGAATCATCTCGCACTGCAGGCTCGCTCTGTATCACAGCAGCTGATCTGCTCTCCCCAGGCATGGGATCTGTCATCAGATGTTCTCTGTGCGCTCCTCTTCAGCCCCGATCATTAGAAAAACGTCGCTGCAGGCACAGCAAGCCTGCTCGGAATCACCGCTGAGCCCCCCATGATCAATCCCACCACAGACACTAACAGGTGACTCGCATATAGGCCGAGGGGGTGACTTTTCAGCACATTTTTGTGCTCAAAAATTTGGCCTATATGCGAGTGTATACGGTACTCTGTAAAGTGCTGCAGAAAATGTGCAATACATTAAAGTTTTGTTCCAGAGTATTATTAAAGTGGATCAGAGATAAACTTTTACTCATTGCACAATTGAGTTCCTTTCATATAGTTTATAGGGCATTCCTCAAGCCAAATCATAAACCCATTGAAGCAGTTTGCAGCTAGATTTGCTGTGTAAACTATCTAAACTTTAGCTAAGATATATAGACAAGTTACTTTTTATAGATAGTTTTTCATCTCGGATCCGCTTTAATGTAAAATAAGTGGGGCACACACCACCATCATTCTATGGTGATGTTGTGGGATGAAAATGAGAATTTGCAGGGCACTGCTTCCCTCTGCTGCCATCTAGTGGGATGTTGATGAATGTAGACTGTACAATTGTGCTTGATGACAAATTTGGGGGCTGTTAGAATTACTAGTGCAATGAATGTACTGCAGCACTCAGTCATGCTCCATCTTTCAATCTCTCCTAGACTTGAACATTGATTTACATTACTGCTGACTGGATTCTACTTTTCTCTTATTTTTTTTCCCATTGTCTCAATTTTATTAGACATGATGAATTTGTTCTGCAGAAATTCTCTTTGATTGCACAACTTTCTGCATTAAATAAAAAGAAAATGCAAGTTATGAGGACAACTGAAGTTAGACGTATATGGAGGCTGCCATATTTCCTTTTAAAAAATACCAATTGCCTGCCACCCCTGCTGGTCTATGTGGCTGCTGTAGTGTCTGATTTAGTCCAGAAACAAGCATGCAACTAATTTTGTCAGATCTGACAATGTCAAACACCTGATCTGCTGTATTCTTGTTTGGGGTCTATGGCTGAAAGTACTAGAGGCAGAAGATCAGCAGGACAGGCAGAAACTGGTATTGCTTAAAAGGAAATGTATGTGGCAGCCTCCATATCCCTCTCACTTCAGTTGTCCTTTAAAGCAATCCTGTGAGGTTTGCAATCCAAAAATTAAGATGCCTGAGGAGAAAGAATCCTGCGGGTCCTCCAGGGTTCCCCCCCATGGCAACACTACATCTGCATAGTAGCATGGACCTGCATAGTAGCATCTGCATAGTAGCATGGACCTGCATAGTAGCATCTTCATAGTAGCATGGACCTGCTCAGGCCTTGGCCCAAAAAAGCAGAGCCCCCTATTAGGACTTTGTGCTCTGCACGTGTTAGCTGTCTTCAAACCCTTGTCAAGGGTCTTTCGGGGGCGTGCAGCTGGAACGGCCCGGTGGTGGATGACGGAAAGCCTCTGAAGTACTCTCTCTCCGGAGGTGAGTAACCCCCCCCCCCCCCCCTTCCTTGTTACTTTAAGCCTGTGCCCATCTTCATGCTCGACAATTGCATGGTGGATTGCTGACATTGTGGAATTTTTGGACGATTAGCTGTGGAATTGCTGAGTGCTGGTCATTCCTCTAATCTATGGAAAACGTATCACATGATCACAACTAGTGAGATACTCTGCCAAGCTGATCAAATCGATTGCATAGTGAGGGAAAGGAACAACCACTTTAAACATTATTGCACGAAAGTTTGTGGGAATGAGCATAGAGTGAGAGGCCCAGTGCACACCGAGTGGTTTTAGCAGCTTGGCTAATGTATCTCAATGGGATGGTGCACACCAGCGGTTTGAGGTTTTTAGCAGCCTTCTGCTGCACGTTTGCGGTTTGCAGAAGCGTTTCTACCTCAATGTAAAGTACAGGAAAAACGCAAACCGCTCTGGAAAACGCTACATCAGAGCGGTTTTCCAGGCGTTTTTGTTACAGAAGCTGTTCAGTAACATCTTTTACTGTAACAATGTGTAATCTGCTACACAAAAACGCTCCCAAAACCGCTAGGCATGCATAGAAAGTATCTCTAAACATGCCTAGAATCGCTCTGAAATGTGCTCCAAAAACCACTAGCGTTTTGAGGATCTGCTAGCGGTTTTGGTGTGCACTGGGCCAGAATCACATTTGTAATTTGTACATTTATTTTTGCATATCCTCTAAAGTGTAACACCACATCTTCAGTTTTCACGGATTTTGTTCATCATTCTGACCAGTGCCTGGAAATTAGAGCAATGCTGGAGAAATAGCTTGAGTGACAGATTAGAACGCTTTTTGGAGTCTCCTTGAAGAACAATAGCAAAGCTGGGTTCCGCCTGAGATAAATTGCTGATGTTAGTTCAGCATGACATGTGGAAACATTCTTTCAACGTCTCAATTCATGGTGATCTTTCTCAGTGAATTGATCACAAAAGAGAGGAGGAAAGGGCAACTGTGAATATAATTTGGGGGATAGTTGTACCAGTATGTAATGCAAAGTGGATGTCCTGTTCAGTTTAGTGGTGGGGACTTCTGACCTGTGCTAGATTATATTCATTTTATAAAATAAGAAATATTAAAAATCTTACAATTCCTTTTTTCTTACAAATAGAAAATTGCAACGCCTTTATGCTTTAGTATTATTTGCAGCAGTAATACAGTGGGTTGCAAAAGTATTCAGCCCCCTTGAAGTTTTCCACATTTTGTCACATTACTGCCACAAACATGAATCAATTTTATTGGAATTCCACATGAAAGACCAACACAAAGTGATGTACACGTGAGAAGTGGAACGAAAATCATACATGATTCCAAACATTTTTTACAAATAAATAACTGCAAAGTGGTGTGTCCATAATTATTCGGCCCCCTTTGATCTGAGTGCAGTCAGTTGCCCATAGACATTGCCTGATGAGTGCTAATGGCTAAATAGAGTGCACCTGGTTGTAATCTAATGTCAGTACAAATACAGCTGCTCTGTGAGGGCTTCAGAGGTTGTCTAAGAGAATATTGGGAGCAACAACACCGTGAAGTCCAAAGAACACACAAGACAGGTCCAAGACAGGTCAGGGATCAAGTTATTGAGAAATTTAAAGCAGGCTTAGCCTACAAAAAGATTTCCAAAGCCTTAAACATCCCAAGGAGCACTGTTCAAGCGATCATTCAGAAATGGAAGGAGTATGGCACAACTGTAAACCTACCAAGACAAGGCCATCCACCTAAACTCACAGGCCGAACAAGGAGAGCGCTGATCAGAAGTGCAGTCAAGAGGCCCATGGTGACACTGGACGAGCTGCAGAGATCTACAGCTCAGGTGTGAGACTCTGTCCATAGGGCAACTATTAGTCATGCACTGTACAAAGTTGGCCTTTATGGAAGAGTGGCAAGAAGAAAGGCATTAACAGAAAGCATAAGAAGTCCCATTTGCAGTTTGCCACAAGCCATGTGGGGGACACAGCAACCGTGTGGAAGAAGGTGCTCTAGTCAGATGAGACCAAAATGGAACTTTTTGGCCAAAATGCAAAACGCTATGTGTGGTAGAAAACTAACACTGCACATTACTCTGAACACACCATCCCCACTGTCAAATATGGTGGTGGCAGCATCATGCTTGGGGGGTGCATCTCTTCAGCAGGGACAGGGAAGCTGGTCAGAGTTGATGGGAAGATGGATGGAGCCAAATACAGGGCAAACTTGAGACTCGGGCGGAGACTTGAGACTCGGGCGGAGGTTCACCTTCCAGCAGGACAATGGCCCTAAACATAAAGCCAGGGCAACAATGGAATGGTTTAAAACAAAACATATCTATGTGTTAGAATGGCCGTCAAAGTCCAGATCTAAATCCAATCGAGAATCTGTGGCAAGATCTGCAAACTGCTGTTCACAACCGCTGTCCATCTAATCTGACTGAGCTGGAGCTGTTTTGCAAAGAAGAATGGGCAAGGATTTCAGTCTCTAGATGTGCAAAGCTGGTAGAGACATACCCTAAAAGACTGACAGCTGTAATTACAGCAAAAGGTGCTTCTACAAAGTATTGACTCAGGGGGCCGAATAATTACGCACACCCCACTTTGCAGTTATTTGTAAAAAAAAATTTGGAATGATTTTAGATCCACTTCTCACATGTACACCACTTTGTATTGGTCTTTCACGTGTAATTCCAATAAAATTGATTCATGTTTGTGGCAGTAATGTGACAAAATGTGGAAAACTTCAAGGGAGCCGAATACTTTTGCAACCCACTGTATTAGAAGCATTATCTCACTAATTATTCCAATTATTTGTGTTGTACAGCTGCAGGTCTTTAACCACTAGATGGCGATACAACCTAGATCTAGAAACTCGCTCACCTATTGACTGAGCTTTTGCTGTTACTGTTTGTATTAATTAATAACCCAGCCTTTAAGGCTTTACACATGAAGTAATTTGTTTTTAATCTGTGTAATTATTGTGGCTCATTTGTTTTCAGGAACTTTATGTAATAGAAAGAGTGCCAACAAGATGCGTTTTAATAAATAGAGCATCTCTACTCTTATTGAAATAACTCTTCAAAGCATGATCTAAAAATATAATTCCACCTTAGTTTGAACTCCTTAAAGTGGACCTGAACTCAGAACGTCCTCTGTTTTAAAAAATAAGCAACCGCTTAATAACCTTTAGCGAAACAACACTTATTTGTTACAGCTGATACAAATCCTGCAATAGATCTGCAGTGTCTACTTGCTGATTTCACAGAAGCAAACATATTGTTTACATCATGTGTTTACAAATTAGCTGCTCTGCTGAGGCAACCAGCTGACACAGCTAAGAGATAAATTTACACTTCAGGGTTCTCCCCAGAAATTTTTTCCTTTCGGGTGGCATGAAAAAGTAGCCGGGTGGAGTGAGATAAGAGAATGCAGGGCTGGCACTTCTCTGCATAACTCTACTTACAGCAGAGGAGGAGGTGAGCCTATGACAGCCGGGTGGTCATCAAAACAAGCCGGGTGGAGCACCCGGCTAAAAGATCCTGGGGAGAACACTGCACTTGCGATTAGTCATAGATGAGGGGGAATTAGACAGGATAAACTCTCTAAATATATACAGGGTGCATTTCTCTTTATTTTCTGTGCAAGAGTTTAGGGCCACTTTAATAAGATGACTGCATAAGGGATGCACTGGGTTTACTGATAGGGTGAAAATGGCTCCCCTGCATGGTGCTCTCTCTGTCCATAGACTGCTACAGCTGTGCATAGAAACATTCCAGGATAACCTGAGACAGAGAAGGTGCGAGCTTTGATAACCTTCCAAATGCTCCCTCTCTCAACCACCTGCATGACATAATGGAGGAAGTAATCATCGGACTGTCTGTCCCTCGACAATCGCCTTCATGTTAAATTAGTTCCTAGGAACTCTGCAGACGCGAGGACCGTTCCCTGGGGACTGATCAACTGGAGGTTCTTTTACAGGTTTGTCCGAGAGACTCCCTGGAGTAACAAAAGAAGTGTGCATAGGGAAGTCAGTCTGTGCTTCTCTTTCACACGAATGCCGGCGGGGTTGATGTCTCTGCATTGCAGCAGCTGCCTGTTGATTTGATCATGGGTATATTTCACATCACATGTCATGCCCTGCATTAAGCTTTTACCTTGAGCTTTCCCCCTTGATCTATGCAGCTTCCCAGTTCATAGTAAGTAAAAGCTGCACGCAAATTATGCTCACATCTTAATTCTAGTATGTCGTCCTTTTAGGGTGACACTTGGGAGTGAGTGTTGTACGGACATGCTGTTTGATTATAGCAAACCAGAGGGTGATGCTCATTGGGTACTACCTTTTGATGCAGGAGACCAGGGTAGAGCCAGTACCTGACTAGTATAGTGTTCTTGGGCAGGACGCCGTAATGTTCTTTCTGAGTAGATATCCTAAGTAGCTTTAGGCCTCAAGTTCTCTGAGTCAGGGGGAAAGCGCTATGCTAAGGTTAATGGTTCATCACCGCCTGTAGCTGTGTTAGCTTGCTTTCCATCTTATGATATTCAGGAGCTAGTGGAAATACAACACTAAAAGGTTAGGCGACAGTTAAGTGAGGACCCTTGACTTCCTGGCTCCAGCGATCTGTCTGGCCTATGTTGGCAGGTATGGCTGGAAGTGTATATATGACTTACAAAGGGAAAAATGTCCATAAAAGGGCATATAAAATATGTATATCATTTAGTAAATATCTGAGATGCGTGACCTGCACAGTCTGTAAAATATAAAGATGTCCATTAACTGTACAATATGCTCCTCAAATGCGATCATTCGATCAGATTTTTATGATCGAATTGTATAGAAAATCAAGCCGTATGTAGAGAAAATTGACATGAAATGATTCTAAGGCCAATTGGAATACAGAATTTTGCCGATCGGAATGTTGGATTTTAAGATCTCATCTAAAGAGAGAGCGTGCCCTAAATCACCTATTTATGGGAACAATCCATAATCTCCTTCCGATTGCATATGATCTTGCAAATATGATAAAATAATAGCTGAGGAAAGTATTACATAATGGGGGCCTTAGAGGCGTGCATGAAATAGAGGCACTATGACATTTGGGTGCCTGGGAAAAGCAGATAGAATATCGGTAATTTACCGATAAACTATTTCAGAGTGGTAGATTAAATTTACAAAATACTACAGCAAAACCTAACCTTATCTCCGTACAGAACCCTCCAACTACAATACCTAACCTTAACCATCATCCATAACCCCACCCCCACTCCACGACTAACCTTAAACCCCCCCCCCCCCAATATGCCTAACTTTAGAGGAGCTGTCGGCCATACTATCTCAGAAAAAAACCACATATATAAGTAGATAAATACTTGCTCTACTTAACATTATGTATTGCACTGTCCACATTTTGATTTTAGTGATTTCTCTACAGTAAGAAAAGAAACTCCTTAGCATTTCTCATTTTAAATGTGGCTATTTTGAAGAAAATCCTGATGTTAATTCCTCCCTTAATCTACTCTGCTGCTTGATTTGTCCGCCCCTCACTATAGAAAGTTAATTGTTTCAGCATGAGAAATATTGGCCAATCAGAGAGGAACAGAGGTGTGAGAGGGGAAAACAGGAGGAAAGGAGGCTTCAGCCAATCAGGCTATGTTAGTCAAGTGTGAGGGGAAGTAGAGAAGCAAAAAAAGGACAACCCAGCATGCCCTGCAACTTCCTATTTTGTGTACCAAATTTTGTGTGTACCAAATAAGTCAGGTAAACTGGGCAATGATCATTTATCAATAAGAAAAGTAATAGTGATTTTAACTTTTTTAGTGCCTGTTTAGCATCCTTATTACTTGTCTACTAGATAAAAATAAAGAATTGATTTTTGATTTTATGCCCAACAGTTTTATTTATTTATTTATTTGTTGTATTTATAAAGCGCCAACATATTACGCAGCGCTGGACAATAAATAAGTGTAATAAACTTATGTAATAAATTACACTTTAACCATCCCCCTGCACCTAACCTTAAACATCTGCCCCAAGCTTAACCTGAACCTCAACCACCCCCTACCCACGTATAACGGTAACACACAACCTTAACCACTGGCCGCAAATACAATGTTTTTTGAGCACAGACAGGCGTATAAATACACTGTGGAATTTGCAATGCTTAATACAATAAATATCATGCGTTGCGGGGTGGCTTAGGCACACGCTATTTAATGGGCACACAGTGTAGCTGCTATTTACTGTGACACTTAGTATGGCGCCCAAGTTTCAGCCACTATCAGACAACCAAATTCTCTGCTTTGCCTTAAGGACAGTAAATTATGGCTTGATAACCAAGCCCCAATGCATACGACTTCCACGTTTTAGTAGATTGCTCTGCGGAGGAGTCCAGATAAGAAGCGGAAGCCAAGAGCGGGAAGTTTCCCCTGTACGGTTTTTACATCTGCCTTTTAAATGCCTGAAATGCACCTTTTACCCAGTAATGCGAAGGATACAAGTTCATCCTCCCACATGCCCTTGGTAATTGGTTATTCCTATTTTCTGTAGGAAATGCTTTGCATTCTTCACCAGGATGATCCCAGCAATTACGGCAGCTGTTCTACGTAGACCTAGGTGAGCAGCGGTTACTGCAGTAACCAGAGCTTGAAGTGGCTTTTTCCTCTGCGCTGAGTAGGTGGTGACCTCAGCCTTACACATTTGTTCAGCACAGTGTGGGAGGATGTTGTGGTCACAGAGGTATTCCGCTGAATGCAGTAAGTCAGTCACAGAACACGCCGCCTGGTATTTTTGGCAATAATGCCGGCACAGGCTGTACCAGGAGCACATCCTTTTCTCTCCTCCTTTTTTTTTTTTCTTCTTTTTTTTTTTTTTTTTACTGAAAGTGAACTTCTCAGACTGCAAAAAGGAGAAATGACAGAGGTTGCGATATTTCATCTTGAAACGTTCTTCATAATGAAGCCGGGGTGACCCCATCACTGGCTCAGCGTTTGAAGTTTCATATCGTCACAAATGGCATTAAACTTTGATAACTGTAACTGCTGCTCTCCTCTGAAGAGCAGTGAAGGCCAGAATTATTCTAAGTTCTTCAGAAAACCCACTAAAGTCTTGTGTACTTTCTGAAATGACATGGGCTACTTGTGCAATGATTTCACCTCCCAGGCATGCATAGTTTTTAAACTTAATTTTTTTTTTAATCATGTAGCTAGCCTAGCGCTAGCTGCATGATACCCCCCTCCCAGCGGAATCCCACCCACCCTTCCGGCGCCGCCAGCTCATCCAGAACGCTAAGGAGGTTAAAAAAAAAAAAAAAAAGTATAAAAATACAATTCATACTATCCCGAAGTATGTGGGATGGGAAGAGGGTATGATACATGATCTTAGTGCAGTGCCTGGAAAACTGAACTATTAGCACCAACTCAGAGAGGCGCGCTGATCCGAGGAAGTGGGCAAGCACCTGCGAAATGTGTTGTCAATTTTATGTGCTCTAATAAAAGACCTTTTTTTCAATAAACTGGTCAAAATTCTTTTAGATTTAAGAATACCTCTCTGTTAATATGATTAATAGATTATTAGCCTATCTTTTATGCGTTGGCCGCCTCCACCCCTGTTTTGAGTATCTATTAGCACCAACGGTTAGGAAAAATGGCGATATTGGATGTTATCGAGGTCAGCATACAGTGGAGGTAAGTTAGTGTACATTTTTGGTTAAACTCCAGGATATTGCTTAGGAACAAGTAGCATTATTAAAGAGGACTTCTTTCCTCTCCTTGATCTACATTCTTAAATTTATCACAGGGTGGTGGAGGGGGGATGGAGGAGTCATCTTTACTGCTGTTAGATGCATCACAACAGAATGTTTGTTTGCTGTATGTTCTCAAACATCTGGTCTCCCAGAATGCTCTAAGGGGAGAATTCTGCATAATGGCCTAAGATGAACATGATTGGAAGGGCGGGATTGCATACCAATATACAGGGATATAGCTATAGGAAGTAATTAACATAAAAGCGGTATCCTGAATAATTTTAATGATGTATTTATATAGTGCCACTATCTTCCGCAGTGCTGCTGCATTCTACTTTGTCACTATGGTGCCTCTTTAAGTTACATAAGGCTCCCTGCACACTGCAAATCCGTTTTGCGATTCCGATTTTCAATTCTGATTTTCCCTGAATACAATCAATAGAAAAATGGATCAAAAAATGCAGCATGCAGTAAAGATAAAAAATCGGAATCGGATGTAAAAACCGATTAAAAATCGGAATTGCATGCAGTGTGCAGGGAGCCTTATAGTGATTTTTATAAGCAACGTTGTAGGAGATACTTGGCAGAGGACCGATGCAAGGTTATGGATGATCTGTTATTTATGATATTGCATAGACAGAATGCATAGTACATTGTAGAGCAGGAGCATGGGAGAGTGAAAGCTCAAGTAGTACATTGTAGGTCACCACCTTGGGAGGAAATAAATGGCATGCTGCATCTCCCCCCCCCCCCCCCCCTTCCACAACCTGAAAGAGAGTGGCTACTACACTGTAGGCCTACATCTCCCGGTATGCATTGTGGCAGCCGTGGCACTTAAAACCATGCATTTTTATTTCTTATTTGTTACATTTCCTTGCTAGTAATTAGTACTGCTGTAATTTATTGTATTTATAAAGCCCCTACATATTACGCAGCACTGAATGTGTATTTATGGCCACTTGTCATTAGGGGGCAGTGAAAGACAACAGAGAACTTATGCTTTCAGTTTCAATAGCCTCTGCTAACATCAGATCATTCCAAACATTTACGCCAGGTCAATGAGCAGCACTTATCTCATGAATATAATTCCACTGAAGCTGCTGATAGGTTAAACAGGCTTTTTTTTTCACATTCCTTTTGAGGACATCGCCTGCAAGAGAATGAATAGTACACTGCAGGTCACTGGGTTGGGAAAGCACAAACTGTGCGTTATAGGCCACTAGCTGTGGGGTTAGTGGATAGAATATTGCAGACCATGAGCCTGAAGGAATATAGATAGTACATTGGAGGCAACCATCTTGGGAGAATATGCATAGCACATTGCAGGCCTCTAACTTGAGAGGGTTTGGAAAGCATGTAGGCTAATAGCCTGGAACAGAATGAATAGTACATTGTTGGCCACCAATCTGGAAGAGAACGCACAGTACATTGCAGGCCACCAGCGTTGTCCAGGCTGGTGTGTATACATTATACAACAACTTTATTTAGATCTCTGCTGGAAGACGCTGTAAATAAACACACAAGCCATTCTTGAGCGGTGTCCAAAATCACTGTAGGAGCTCAGTGTGTTGCTGGAGGGTCAGCGAAATTTATAAAAAATATAAGCAGCATGCTGCAGGAATCCTAACAGCTTGTCTCCTTACTTCCCTCAGTCTTGAGCGCAGCCTTAAATGATTAATGTGCGTCTGCCTCCGTGCTGCGTGTCTCTGTGAGGCGGGCACACGTGCTCGGTCTCGCGGCTCGTGCAATTTTCATACAGCATCTGTTCACCAAACTGAGAGCGTTAACAAGGCCCCTAATATGGCCTAGCAGATCGTACAGCGGGGAGCTACCTGGGTCTGACTCCTCATTCATTCAACAGATTTGAGTTCCTCTCGCATACGGTGTAAATTGTCTCCCCATTCTCACAGTGTGCATAATTAATGGAAGGAGGGAGGAGGGGGGTGATTTCCAGCCAGTGAGAGGTCGTCATCAGCAGATGCATAATTGTTATCATTAGGAAACATTTGGAGATACCTTTGGGTAGCAGCATGAAAACATGACACTGCAGGATTCCCTAGAGGATTCTGGGTAACTGCATCGTTGGATACGCCTGTTAACACTTTTGAGGTTTATTTCTATTTAACGTTTAACCTGTTTAAAGAGTTATGTGTTAAAGTGGACCCAAATTAAAAATACAAGATTTCAGAAATAAAATCTATTTTCTAAATTATCATAATAAATAGCAGCCTTTTTTCAGCTGCATGATGACAAATATAAAATATTTTACATTTATTGGAGGAACCCCTCCCTTCCTTTCAAATTGCCGGGATTTTTCCGGCAAACTGGTGGAGTAGATGGTGTCTGGCAATGGAGGAATTGCTAATGGCTGCCCCCAGTATAACCCTAGCTATGAAAAGAGAAGGGTGAACAGCAGGCACTTAAATGATCGTAGGTTTGAAGGAGTGTTTATTTATCTTTGTAGGTGTCAGAGTGGTGCAACTAAATATTTTTAATTAAAAAAAATGTTTGGTTTGGGTCTGCTTTAATTAGAAGTCTACTTTAATTATGCTCCAATTTAAAGTGCTATTTTGCCTTTGAGCAAGGTTTCAGTGACACACACTACAGGTTCTTCTCCATCTTGTCTAACCATTTGACTTTACATTGCAGCTGCTTTTTGACTGGGCACTCAGGTTGTACACACAGCAGCAGCTGGCTGGTTTTGTCCTCAAGGACCATGCTGCTGGGGCAGATCTACAGTTGTGGGGTTAATTTGGCTTTTTGTAAGGTGTACATTTAATGTTAGGGGGTTAAGGTTTTCACTGGGAGATTAATCGGGGCTAGAATGAGTTTGAGGAGCTGCATCCACATTCTATGTTTCTGAAAGGACGCTCTCGCCGAAAAGGAGACAATCATACATTAAAACAGCAGGGCCAGCCAATTTCAGTCAATTTTTATATAGTAAATAAAGAGCATTCTGTACCTGGCATTTGCCATCTTGATTCCCTCTGACTGAAGCTAATCCTGATGTCATTTCCTTCCTTACTTTATTTTTCTCCAAGAATCTGTCATAGCTAACTTGCTTTGTAAACATGAGAGCACAAGCATGGATCAGATTTCAGCAGCTTCACACTGATCTGCCTTCAGCCAATAAGTGAGGAGCTGGAATGTGGAAGGGGTGATGACAAATTGATTTTGTGGCTGACAATCTGATGCATTGCACTGTCTCTTGCTCTAGACCCCAGGCGGAACCCTCATCCCTTGTCAGCTAGGCTGTGCCTTTTGGGGGGAGGGGGGGGATTTTCCTTCAATCGTTCAGTGGAATGAGTTCATTTCTCCGTAGAGAGGGACTGTGATGTGCACTATATTAACATTTTGGAAGGACAAAAATGTAAAGAATATGAACCACACATATTCCTATTTAATTCCCAAGTCAATGAGTTTATAGTCCTTTATTTTCTTTAAACCTCAAGAGATTGTTAAAACCTATAGTACAGTGTTGAATTATGCATAACTGGCTTTACTTTAAAACCCCTCCCTAGTACAGTTAAATGAGAATTGTATAAAGGATAAAGAAAAAATATAAAATGTCTTGGAAATGACTTAATTTTCATTGTAATGGGTCCAATGTCTGATTCTGATCCCAGCTGGGCTACATGCCTTGTACGTATTCTAAGGCTTAAGAAAAGGAGCCTGCTAGTCTATTGCCTTTAAGAGGTCACTGTGAATGATACGGTGTACTGCAAAAGTAAAAATTTGTGGTCTTTTATTTTGGGTACCGTACTGGTGGAAAGGGTACTTCCTACTTAAAGTCAACCTGAACTATTGCACAGGGCAGAAGGAAAATAGAGAAATGCACCCTGTATGTTTTTAGAGGGTTTAGCCTGTCTAACTTCTCCTTATCTGTGACTAATCACAAGTTGTGTGTGTGTATATGTATATGTGTATATGTATGTATATGTGTATATATATATATATATATATATATATATATATATATATATATATATATATATATATATATATATATATATATATATATATATATATATATATATATATATATATATTATATTATAGTTCCTTTTGTAAAGCAATCACAGTAGAATCTATTGAAAGGCATCAAAAGTCAACCAGGTCAGGATTTGGTCAAAATTATCATTTTTTGTGATGCCTGTGTAATTTTCGATTGTCTCAGTTGCCAAATTGATCTGATATACTGAAAATATGTGCTCTTCAGCTAAACTTCTATAAATGGAGTTTTAGAGACCACTCTTTTAACGTGGAACAAAACTTTATCAGCAAACTGGAAAAAGCAAGTGCTGAGAGTGGATGTGGGTCATCACAGAAATGGATTGGTAAGGATTAATTTGTGCAAAACCACTTGTTTGCTTTCATAATTTAGCCACTTTACTTAATGTCCCTTATGCTCTAAATAACTGCACCTAGCGTGACTACTGTGAGTAATGGGTGCAAAAGCCATATCCCCCTAACTGGAGGAGTTTGGGACTGTTTGTAAGGGGGAAGGGGCTGCTGCACTTGGCGAGTGTACTGCAGGACTGGGGGTGGGTGGGGGGCGGGTTTGCACAAGGAACAAGTGGTAGATTAAGGAGTAGAAGTACTAACTGGTCCTCTTGGCAGTTTCCTGTAAGTGGAGCTCTGTGAAGAAGTTTATCTAATCAGTTTTTTTTCTCTAGGGTTATGTGGTAAGTTTTTTTCCCTCTTGACAGAAGAGGTGTAGAAGATGTGTTTAAATATATATCCAGCTCTGGTCCCAGCAGTGACCTCCTTCCATCCATCAGGCTGTGTGTGTCGACTCCCGGCCTGCGAGTATCTGGCAACGCCGCACACATTCTCCGTATTGCGTTTAGTTTCTGTCAGGGAGAAACGTGACCCCTCTGCTCCCGAGTATCAATCACAGAGCGGGAACAATTATCCCGCACTTTCTATGATTCGCACGTACTCTTCCTGTTCACGTTAAATTTTATTTTCTGTACGGGTGCCAAGTTTTAATTAAACTACCTAAATGGTCTAACAACTCATGAATCTATAATCACATCTTCAGCAACAATATTGTCTGCGTTCCAGACAGAATATTCATCACCTGCAAACTGGCTGAGCACCAGGGTCATGTGATGAGGAGCCGCATATTGTGGAACTGCCACTAAATGGGAAGATGGGGTCATCCAGGGACCCCTGCCAAGAGAGCCATTGTTGGAACGCTTGCCAAGGAACTCTCAAACAGGCCCACATTTGCATGATACTGGGAAAGGGAAATTACATGAAATAAAAGCTGCTCTGTTATTCATCATTAGAGACGAGCCTTAATTTTGGGATGACTTTTGACCCCCCCTCCCAAACGCACAACTTTCCATACTGGTACAATATACCCAACCTAGTCTTTTTCAAACTGAATGGCAGGAAGATGAGTAAATAAAGATTTTGCTATAATATACATGAAGTGTATTTTCTGCCAAAACAAAGCATTTGGTTGGTATTTCTTCACAGGTGAACGGTTGTTTAGCCTCTCATTGTCTCATGCTTATGATGGGACATTTGCACTAATTTACATGCATGATTTCTGCTCTGCATGTCTGTACATTATGCAATAACTATATCAACATTTCTCACTCGCCGCTCCTCTGGCAATGTTCTTACTCCTCTCCCAATTACATCATCACTCACATAATAAAGGAAGTAGATGGGAAGAGGTAGCAGCCAGTCTGCACAGGCCACCTGATCCTACCCACCTACCTCTTCTGAGAGTTTCTCTTTGTGGCCAGCAATGCAGTTACAGCCAAACAGCCTCATATACTGGTTCCTGTCTGTTTGAGGAAAAAAGGCACACACACACTCTCCTGCTATTTTATAATGAGGCTACATGAAAAAGCAGTGGGAGGGGGTTTATTATTGCAGACAGGACTGAATGATGAGTGGTACACATGGTTTCTATAGATGCGCTTTTTGGGGGGGAAGGGGGGAGGAGGGGGTGTTAGGGGATGGGCAACCTTTCTCTGCTTAAGAGATCAGTGGGTTTACTTTAATCGTCCCCTTGGACCGATTTCTGTCTGCTGAGCAACACTGAACTTTCCAGGCTGCCAGAATATTGTTTTCATCTCGAACTGCAGAAGATGAGGCTCATTTATACCATATACAGAGATTGTAGTTATACTGTGCTTTACACAGTGCAAAGCTTTCTGATTGAACTGGATATTATGTTATAATGCACGATGGCTGATTCCACGATAGCTGTGGTGACCAGTGGGAGAAATCTGCATAGAGGGCCCATTCACACTAGGGATTGCAAAATGCTAACAAAATCGCTAGTGGATTTTTTTTCCATGATTTGCACATATTTTTGATTTCTCGATTTTCTTTTTTTGAGTGATCGGGATCCGCTTTGTGTAACATTGCTATCGTGATTGCTGTAAAAATCATAAAATGCTACATGCACCACTTTTGTGCTAATCGCGAATCAACGGTAGTATGCCGATACGCAGTAAACTCCCTCTAATCACTGTAGTATGAATGGGCCCCAAAGCTTAGCTGTCCCTTCCACTCTTACTGAGTTTTGCAGCTCTGGAGCAATGAGGATGTCCATATAGAGAATAAGATCCCTCTAGTTGTGTACTGAAAAAAAATCACTAATTTTTTTTAACGAGCACCTAACTGTATTAAATCATGGGCTTTAACAGTGGCCTGGGGTACTGCCTCTAGTGTGTTATTATAATGGTGTATGGCAGTTGTGGACTTTGTACAGCTGTCCTGCCCTATCCATACTTACATTAACATGCCATAGCCAGAGGCGGGGGAGATGAGGCTATAGACCCGGACAGTGCAGCAAACAAATAACGTCCTAAATAAGTGACCAGTCACATTCTATTTATTTGACTAGAAGCTGCCATTGCAGTGGGTTTATCCAGTAAAAGGGTCCATTATCTTATCAGACGGCTGCACACAGTCTCATTAGCGAGGAGGAGAGTGGCTGCCTCGTTGTGCAGCGTATTTCATTAAAGCCCATAAAGGTCCAATCACATTTCCATTTACCATAATGCATGTTAGAAGTGCCGGTTTACATGCTAGCAAGCTGCTCTGCGCAGACACTTATTAGATTTCCATTTTATCTCTGATTGATGCTCATGATCGCGTTATTATATCCTGTCACTCATTTAAGCATCACTTTGTGGAATGGAGATACAGCAGCCTCACGTTCAGATTAGATCTGTGAAGAACGCAGGTATCAAGGTTCAAGTACTTTGCAAGGATGTAAAAAAGGACGTTTAGCATGGAAAGCGGGCCCAGTTAGGATGTAAACACGCTTATGTTTAAAATGGAAAAAGACATCTTAAAGGGAACCTAAACGGAGAGGGATATTGATGTTTCCTTTTAAACCATACCAGTTGCCTGGCAGCCCTGCTGATCTCTTTAGCTGCAGTAGTGGCTGAATCACACGCCTGATACAAGCATGCAGCTAATCCAGTCTGACTTCAGTCAGAGCACCTGATCTGCATGCTTGTTCAGGGGCTGTGGCTAAAAGTATTAGAGACACAGGATCAGCAGGAGAGTCAGACAACTGGTATTATTTTAAAAGGAAAAATCCACATCCTTCTCAGTTTAGGTTCCCTTTAAGGGCTGGAACCCACAGGAGCGCTTTTGGCAGCGTTTTGGCAGCGCTGCGATACGCTAGCGCTTTGCCAAAACGCTGGGCTAATGTTAACCACTTCACCACTGAGGGGTTTTACCCCCTGACCACCAGAGCAATTTTCACCTTTCAGCGCTCCTTCCATTCATTCGTCTATAACTTTATCATTACTTATCGCAATGAAATGAACTATATCTTGTTTTTTCCGCCACCAATTAGGCTTTCTTTAGGTGGGACATTATGCCAAGAATTATTTTTTTCTAAATGTGTTTTAATGGGAAAATAGGAAAAATGTGGGGAAAAAAAAATTATTTTTCAGTTTTCGGCCATTATAGTTTTTAAATAATGCATGCTACTGTAATTAAAACCCATGAAATTTATGTGCCCTTTTGTCCCGGTTATAAAACCGTTTAAATTATGTCCCTATCACAATGTTTGGCGCCAATATTTCATTTGGAAATAAAGGTGCATTTTTTTCAGTTTTGCGTCCATCCCTAATTACAAGCCCATAGTTTATAAAGTAACAGTGTTATACCCTCTTGACTTAAATATTTAAAAAGTTCAGTCCCTAAGGTAACTAATTATGTATTTTTTTTAATTGTAAATTTTTGAATTTTTTTTTAATTACAAAAAAAAAAAAAAAAAAATGGGGAGTGTGGGAGGTAATGAGTTAATTTTTTGTGTAAAAGTCATTTATTTGTATGTGAAAAATGTGTAGGGTGTAGTTTACTATTTGGCCACAAGATGGCCACAGTAACTTTTTGCTTTATTGCGACCTCCAAGCCTCCTTCCGGAAGCTTGGAGGAAGAATAAGGAGGCTGGACACGTGAGTTTCTTCTCACAATGATCGCGCTGCCCATAGGAGAGCAGCGGGTCATTGTGGGGCTTAGATCAACGAACGGGAATGGATTTTCCCGTTCATTGATCTCCGGGCGAGCGGGCGGCGGCGTGTTTACTAGCGGCGGGCGGCGTGTTTACGAGCGGGAGCGCGGACAGCGTCGGGAACGCGGAAAGTACGTGTTTCTCCGTCCCTGGTTTTTAAAGGATGGAAAAAGGGGCGGAGAAATACGTACGCGCGGGGGTAAAGTGGTTAATGGATGGGGCAACTTCCACAGGAGCGTTTGCGTTTCCCAGAAACGCAAACGCAGGACCTGCAGCATTTTGGGAGCGTTAGCGCTTCAATGTTAAGTATTGAAACGCTATCGGAAACGCTCAGCAAAACCTAAACTGAGCGTTTTTGCTAGCGTTTTGCGGTTCAGCACACTGTAACAAAATGAAAAATAATTCACAGGACCAATCAGGATAAAAACGCGAAACGCAAAACGCTACGCACCCGCTGAGGAAAAAAATACAATGTTGCAAAACGCAACCGAAAACGCGCATGAATGCGATTGCAAACCGCTCAGACAAAACGCTAGCGGTTGCGTTTTGCGTTTGCTGATTTCAGTGGGTTCCAGGCCTCATGGATACTCGAAGTGACATGGTGAGATAGACGTGTATGTACAGTGCCTAGCACACAAATAACTATGCTGTGTTCCTTTTTTTTCTTTCTCTGCCTGAAAGCGTTAAATATCAGGTATGTAAGTGCCTGACTCAGTCCTGACAACAGTGTGACCCTCACTGATGAGAAATGTTCCTTTTTATCTTTCTTGCTTTCAGAAGCCATTTTCTGCTAGGACAGTGTTTTATAGTTGGAATTTCTTATCAGGGAGGGTCACACTGTAGTCACTTCCTATCTGAGTCAGGACTGAGTCAGCCACTTACATTCCTGATATTTAACTTTCAGAAAGAGAAAGGAAAAAAAGGAACACAGCATAGTTATTTGTGTGCTAGGCACTGTACATACCCATGTCTATCTCATCATTTCACATGTCACTTCGGGTATCCTTTAAAGACTGGATGGATGCTTGTGCGAAAAATCTCCTATGATGGCCCAGCCAATTGGAATCTGACTATGCTTGTGACACTTGGTAGAACTGCTAACATAGCATTAATCCTAATGAGGGCATTAATAAAGAATTGTGCTTATAAGGTAAAGATTTCAGTTTCTGCTATTGTCAATAGTAAGTAGATTCTAAAAGCCAGACATGCACTGGGGAGAGTAAAAGGACATAGGCTCAGATTTCAGGTTCTGCTATTATGGTCAACAGGAAGTAGATTCTAAAAGTCAGGCATGCATCGGGGAGAGTAAAGGAGCATCTGAAAGGCTCAGAGATGGATTATGGTGGAATGGGCCCACCTGTTGTATTTAGTATATAGATGAATGAAGATCCCAGCTAAGCCTCAGTTGACCTCCTAGGGCCTGCCTAGGCTGATGTCTTGATGACCTATCTCTGGATAGACTGCAGAGTTACATAGTTCAGTTGAAAAAAAGACATCTGTCCATAAAGTCCAACCAGAATATGGAGCAAAACAGACTCTGTACATTACTTCCACGAGCCCCTTTTGTAGCAGAGGTGGTGTGTAATTTTAAAGGGGTATTATTGGCACCTAGAAAGCCTCCCATGTAGTTAATTGACCCTATGCTGAACTTAAAAGAAAATCGCTTGCAGGTACCTTTTAGCCAATATGCACACATTTATTTTTCTCCGCACCCAATGCTTGGGTACACACGATACGTTTTTCCAGCTTGACTCTCCACTCTGTTCTCGTATCTTCCTTTCCTTTTTCTTATCTTTTTTCATTAACTTCTATGAGAAATCGAGCGGTAAAACGATTGAGGAATATCGGACATGACGGAGTTTATCAATCGAATGCATCTATCAAACGAAAAAAGTTACGTGTGTACCTAGCATAATACATTATTAGTCTCTGTTAACCGGCACTGATGGGGATTAGTGTGGTTTCTGGTTGTTTAGGCCTAGCTAATATAGTGCTATACTCCACTTTATATACTTACCTTGAACTCTGTATTAAATGTTAAAATGCAGCAATTGAAAGTATATTAACCTTAGGGAAGCCATGAAATTCAAACACAGCAGAGCCCACAAACGGCCTAGGAAGCTGGCCTTCACCACCTGCCGGTGATTTGTCCTGTTTGGTGGAGACTGCTGGTAAGTTGAGGTCCGGAGAATGGGGACTTTACTGTACTAACAAGGGGTCCTTGCGTCAGTTGTCTCTTCCCTGCGCTGCTGATTTGAGGACGTTGTTGTTATTGCCACTAAGTCACCAACCCCGTTCTGGATTGGCTAAGGCAGTGTGAATATCCTAGTATTAGGGCTATGGTGGAGGAGTTTAGAGCAGATGGATGACTTGTCTGTCTGTAGCACCCCACTGCCAATCCCATGATGATAAAAGGATTAAAATAAAAGTAACATTGCTAATATAAAGCCATAAAGTCCTTCAATGTGCTTCCCCATCAACACCAGTTCTGCTTCTAATAGTGCAATTCTGGATGCCCAATCATGCAGTCCAACAATCTTACAGCATATACACAAATTATCATCTGTACTCCGCAACCACACCACCACGAGTGCCCAACTTTCCGTAGGTCAGTGGACCTTCTGTCCATGTTGACTTTCCCTGATCTACTTATTCTTGTTGGTTATGCTTCGTGAAATGGCTCTAAATCGCAGTAAGAAAAAAAAAAACCCTCCAAAATGTGGTAAGGATGTAAAAACGCCATACAAAGTTTCTTTCAGGGTTGTTGAAGTTGTTCGGCATAGTGATGTCTGCCTTTGACTAGTTTTTTTTTTTTTTAGAATTAATTTCCGGGAGGGTTCTGGAAAGCCAAACTTATGAGTAGTTTATAAACTGCAGATCTTAGCAGTGTGGTGTCTGTGGTTTATATATTGCCCTTAATGGGTCATCCTCTTGCCCCAGAGTAATGTAATATTTGGAAACTATTAGGATGAGTCAGTACGCTGGTGTTCAGCTCCTTTGAGTCATGGAGAGGGTTCTGTACTCTGAAACACAGGTTTGTATAGTTTTCCTGAAGTGCCTTGTTTGTTGCCTGCTGCATGAAAGCTTATAAAGGAGAAGCCTACAAGGAATAGATGACCTACACACACCTCACACAGGAGGTGTAAGTGTTTGGTGAGGGCTCTGCACTTGTTATGGTAAAATATGTATGAACAAATAACCTATTGACATGGGATTGGTGCTTTATTTACTAGGATTAAGCCACAATGATAAGTGTGTGTGTTTGTATATGCCTCTTTCAGGTGGGAAGCTAAACTGTGCACTCGCAGAGCAGTTTGGTGTCCTGTCTGCCAGCCCAGAACGCCATTTGAGTGCAATTAAAATGCAGCCGAATGGCAGCGTTTGTAGTGCCTCATGTGTCAGTGCTTGACAAATGGTTGTTACCCATTGGCAGAGAATCACATGTTGCAACTAAACACAGTGGGGGCCTCACTCACATACGGCACGGGGGGGGGGGGGGGGGGGGGCTTGGGTTCGACGACAACGACACCTTTCCACCTGTCATACCAAGTGGTTTGGGGTTCTCCATGGGCAAATCCAGGGCTGTGGAGTCTGAGTCGAGGACTCACAGCAATTTTGGGTACCTGGAGTTGGAGTTTGAGTTGGTGGTTTCATAAACTGAGGAGTCAAGAGTTGGAGTCGGATGATTTTTGTACCGACTCCACAGCCCTGGGTAAATCGACTGGTTAGTATAGCGCTTATGGGCAGCAATAGGCACTGTTTTTTCTCTCCTGACCAGAATTAAAGCACAACTTTGGTGTAAAGTTGAAGGGAAAAACAAACAAACACAAAAAAACTCAAACTTTAGTACAAAGTAGCTCTGCCCCTTTCAGAAAAAAAAAAACCCTTGGATTTTTCTATGTACAGCATGGGAACTCCTGAAGCCTTATAAGGGAGCAGATCTCCGGTGAGAAATTTCTTACTAACAGAAATTGCACAGATATTAGAACGTGATATGAGGTATGACATTTTTTTTTAACTTTACACCAGGTGGTTGCTTTTTAAGTTTTTAGAATGGTTACAGTTATTGCTGCAATAGTTGTTTTGTGGCACCAGGCGTGGTATCCTTCACTATAGGCACTATACGACCGCCTCCATAGAAGCGCAACTTTGCGCAAAACTGCTGTCAGGCTCCAGCTCCCAACACCCACCCGCACCCAGCAACAGCTCTCACCCATAATGGTATGTGCCACTGTTATTCATTTATCTTTATGATGAAACTTTGCCTGACTGAGCAGATGTTTTAACCCAAGATACCAATAAAGCTACGTTTCAACAGTGCCGGTTCACTTTTCATCTTCTACATTTGCCGTGGTATTCTTCACCACCCTGTGCATTGATGAACCTCACCACCTATAACCCTATAGTCAGTCCACTGTCACCTTTCTTTGTTTTCTCGTACAAATACTGCTGATTGATTCTTACAGGAGCTGTGCCCATATGCACCAGTGTTTTTTGGCTTAGATCAGTGTTTCGCATCTTATTGGTATGTGCCCCTTTTACAACCCTGTACTCAACAAGTACTCCCTATCATAGTAAACATTATCAAAAGTAACCCTTGACAAATATATATGTAATCATAGTACATAATTGGTTCTAAACAATTTCCAAGCATTTACTATTGGTTTTAATTAGGTAAAACGCTAATTTGTTGTTTAAATCATTTTCTATAACTCTAAATTTGTTATTGTTTAAGTAGATCAAGCCTGAGTACCCCCTGAAACCATCAGAAGTACCCCTCGGATACGAGTACCACACGTTGAGAAACTACTAGGGCTTAGACTATTGCAGTGGTCTTCATGCCAGTAATCAGATGTTCATCAGGAGGCAGTCACTCTGTGGTGTATGGCTTTGGGCCTCAGAAGAAATCACATGAGTTTGCATGGAAGGCGTGGGTGGTTAAGGAAGGTTATAAATCAGTAGAGGGAGGAGTCAATGTATTTACAGCTAGTAAACACGAAAAAATTATTTCAGCTTCACCTGGCACCCTTTTTACCCTCTCTTCCCTTTTTGCAAAGATGCAATTACAGATCACAAAAACGCATCACTGCAAGCGGAGTTCGTGCGTATGTGAAAAGCAATATTGTACAACTATAATTCCATCCGAGATATTTTTCTACTATACGCTTGCATTTTACTCAGTGTACAGCAGAGGTCACTGTGGCTTTACAAATGACTGAAATTGTAGATTTTGGTCCTGATGCAAATCCTTGTAAAACAGACTAATCCTATAAATACATTTTGGGATATGTCTGACAGTATCAGATGGCTAATTTTTTTCTCTCTTGCTTGCAAAGAACCCCCTTCCCCACAAAACATCCATGTACCCTCCAGCACTTACACTGTTAAATCTGATTGTTGTTTTGACACAGGAGCGATCTAAAGCTACCTCACTTTTCAGAACTTCATTATCAATTAAAAGTAGTTTTTATGTAAGCAGATTCATAAATAAGGCTGGTGAAGAAATGCAAAGTGACAGATGTTCCCCTTTTCTTTTTTTTTGTTTGCAATTTAATTAATTTGCATCTTGCGACTGAATATGAAACAGCATTGATTGGCTTTCCTATCCGACTCTCTTTACTAGACGTGGCTCTTTATGTAAAAGCCTTGTTTGATCTCCTGGTGTGTGAACGGGTATTGTTGTAGATCGTGTGTGTGTGTGTGTGTGTGTGTGTGTGTGTGTGTGTGTGTCTGCAGAGTTATCTGTAGAAAGGCAACATTTCTGTTTGTGCTGAGGGGTATTTTAGGACATGGAATGCTGTAAGCTATAGTTTTATGGTTATGAAGCTGCTTTCTCACTGTATACCTTTTTGTCAGTAATTTAGGACCTCATTTAGGCCCATTTTCCACATGTGGCTGAACTACACATTCAGCAAGCAGTTACCAGGCAGCAGTGAGCAGTTACCAGGCAACAGCAAGCAGTTGTGTAATTTTGAGGCTTTTCACTGCCTATCAACTATGCATGGAAAAGGGCCCCTAGGCCCCTTTTCTACAGGTGGCTGAACTGCGTGCTAAGTGAGCAGTTACCAGGTAGCAGTGTGCAGTTACCAGAGTTTATTCTGCCCATCAACTGCTTGTGGAAAAAGACCCTAAGGTCTCTTTTCTACGGGCAGCTGAATGGAGTGCTTAGCGAGCAGTTACTAGGCAGCAGCGAGCAGTTACTAGGCAGCAGCGAGCAGTTACCAGGCAGCAGCAAGCAGTTACCAGGCAGCAGCAAGCAGTTACCAGGCAGCAGCAAGCAGTTACCAGGCAGCAGCAAGCAGTTACCAGGCAGCAGCAAGCAGTTACCAGGCAGCAGCAAGCAGTTACCAGGCAGCAGCAAGCAGTTACCAGGCAGCAGCGAGCATTTGTAAGAGTTTGAGAGGCTTTTCACTGTCTATCAACTGCTTGTGGAAAAAATGGCCTAACATAGGTTGAAAAAGTGAAAAGTGCATACATGTGCTTAGTTTTTTTTTGTTCTGGCATTTGTGTGCTTGGTAGCCTTTGTAAAGAGTTTAGCCACCTGGAAATTCTACAGTATATAAACTCACTCTTACTGAATTCTGGGCATACTGAGCTCAGAAGTTGTATTCTTCCAGGAAAACCTTTATGGCTGTAATTTGCTTATCAGTATATATACATATAACATGTACTATATTCCCAACAAGACAGAAGCTGTAATTTCCATGCCTAGAAATTAACGCTTTCAGGCAGCAAAATTAAACTAGCAAAACAGTCCGATAATTCATGTTTTGCATTGTACATGCATGTTTATCTCATCAGGACACGTCGCCTTGGGTACACCTTTTTAAGGGTCTGAGCCCACATTTTGATCTCCACGATTTAGCAATGTTTTTGGAAACACATTGTGATCCACAGGGACATCAGAAAGTGTGTAGTGTATATACTCTAGGTAGCTTATAGGCAGAAGGTTGTAGATTTCTTGCTAAGATGAATTACCTGCAGTGTTATTGGTTATTTTGACATCTCGTGCCACTTGTACAGCCGTAGATGTAACGTGAGAAGGAATCCGGTTTCTCCTCACCAGTGTACTGCTGCTGGCTGCTCACATGCCCTTGTTTGCTCTGTCACTTTTGTCACCCCGCTGTGTGTGCAGTGCTGCAGTCTAGTAGCTGTGGAGAAGTCTCCGTAACCAGGTTACCATCGGCACAGACAGGGACGGCAGGCGCATGTTCTGCTCCACTGAGCTGCTGTCCGCACGAAGCTAACAGGGCATTGCATGGGCGGTTATTTTGGGCCATGCCATTTGGTTATATTGCTGAGTTAGTTGTGTTTTGTTCATGAATTGGAAATGAATAGTGATGTCAACAGCTTCTTACTGCAGAGCTATTAACAGCCTGCTTTCAAATCCCATGAAAGCTGCTAAAGCAAAAGTAAACTCATTCTTTATTTTTATTCAGAACATTTTTAGTCAACTAGGTACTTATATGTTCTAAAGCTTGTTCAGCAGATTATCTAGTAGTTAATTGAGTAACAAGAAGGCCACACATACAAAGATTTCTCCCGTCACTATCCAGATGATTCGATCACTCACAAAGTGCTAGACATCGATGTAGCAAGCGACCGATTTTCAGCTGAAAACCTGTAACCTGAATTGACAAAAATATGTCATAACCAAAATGGGCAAGGATGGTGTGAGTTTTGTACACTTCTCCATCTATGTCTGAATGCATGAAATTTTTTCCATTTACCACAGTCTAGGATGAAATTGGAGCCCTTTACTGAACGCAGAGATGGGAATAGCTTTGTAGCCAGTTCTGGTCACAAGAACAATATTGTATTGGTTTTCATGTTACTTGGATAGGCTCTCTCTGTCTGGACAGTGTCCATCCCCCTTTTTCCATGTGTTTACCTTGGTCCAAAATAAGTCCCTATTAGCCAGCTCCTAATGCTGAGTCTTCATCTAGTTATAGTATACATTTTTTTCAGTGCAAAGACATGTGTTGGGTTCTTTATGATTTACCTGTAGCCAGAGAATGCATTCTCCATGTGGAAAATATATTATGTTCTATAGTGTTACAAATGTGTAATTCAGAGACCTCTGTAACAAGTTTACATTAGACCTATACTCTTGCACAGGAGAAAAGGGAATAGGCAGAAAAATCTACCTTGTGTCCACCTTGTGTGTATTTATAGAAAAAAAGCCTAATTCTCCCTTATTTGCAATTTGAGCTATTAGCTCTCTGCTAAGTTGTGAGCTAATATGTAAACACAGGAAGTTATCCCTTTCTTTGCTCCCAGCAAACCAGGACGTAACTACACTGCAGCATGTCTGTAGGAGCTCTTATAAGCAGTAACAAGGAAATGTTTATCTTTAAAGCAGACCTGAACTGAACATTAACCTCCTTGGCGGTAACCCCGTGTGTGACACGGGGTAGGCCGCCGGAGGGTGCCGCTCAGGCCCTGCTGGGCCGATTTACTTCATTTTTTTTTTGCTGGACGCAGCTAGCACTTTGCTAGCTGCGCCAGCACCCCGATCGCCGCCGCCGCGCGCCCGATCGCCGCTATCCGGTGCGGCGCGCGGCCCCCCCCCCCCCCAGACCCCGAGCGCTGCCTGGCCAATCAGTGCCAGGCAGCGCCGAGGGGTGGATCGGGTCTCCCAATGACGTCCCGACGTCGCTGACGTCATTCCGCCCCGTCGCCATGGCGACGGGGGAAGCCCTCCAGGAAATCCCGTTCTTTGAACGGGATTTCCTGATCGCCTATCGCCTATCGCCGGAGGCGATCGGCGGGGCTGGGGGGATGCCGCTGAGCAGCGGCTATCATGTAGCGAGCCCTCGGCTCGCTACATGATTTAAAAAAAAATAATTAAAAAAAAAACTGCTGCGCTGCCCCCTGGCGGTATTTTTCATACCGCCAAGGGGGTTAAAGGTGGCCATACACTGGTCGATTTGCCATCAGATTCGACCAACAGATAGATCCCTCTCTGATCGAATCTGATCAGAGAGGGATCGTATGGCTACCTTTAGAGCAAACAGATTGTGAACCGATTTCAGCCTGAAACCGTTCACAATCTGTTGTGGTGGTGCTGCTGCTGCCCCCGCCCGCAAACATTACCTGCTCCGCCGGCGCGACTCCAGTCCCCCGGTCACCGCTGCTCTGTCTGCGCTCTGGTCTCCAGGTCCGGCATGCCTCACTTCTTCTAGCCCGGCAGGAAGTTTAAACAGTAGAGGTCGCTCTACTGTTTAAACTTCCTGCCGGGCTAGAAGAAGTGAAGCATGCCGGACCTGGAGACCAGAGCGCAGACAGCAGCGGTGACCGGGAGACTGGAGTCGCGCCGGCGGAGCAGGTAATGTATGCGGGCTCTATTGCGTCGGTCGTCGGGCACTCGAACGCCGCTAGCGATGCACTCTTTACCCGCGGGAGATCGACTGTTATTTTCCGCACGGCGCGATCGACGGGATCGGACGAAATGGATCGAAATTCGGCATGTAGCGTGAACGATTGGCAGCAGATTCGATCCCAGTGATCGAATCTGCTGTCGAAACGGGCGGAAATCGGGCCAGTGTATGGCCAGCTTAATAGTCAAAATAAACACACACATACTTACCTCCTGTGTAGTCTCTTCTTCAATCTCTTTCACCTCTACAGTGTCCTGTTTGTCCACTGTGATCAATGGAATTCTTTGTCCATTTTGAAAAGGGACATTACTCCATAACCGCTTCTGGGTCAGCAAACTGAAAAAGTGTAATATCTCCCACGTCACCCATATGGAAACATGGACATTACCTTGCTCATCAGTTGTCCTTTCAGTTATAACTGACAGCAACTGATATATTTCAGCTCTGACAAAATCTTGTCAGAGCTGGAAGGGATTGTTTAGAAGAAAATGAGGAGCTTCTGAGAGGAACTGACGGCGAGGTAAGTATGTAATAGTTATTTGCAGGTACATCATGTGTTTATTTTAAATAATTTTACTCCGTTCAGGTTCACTCTAAAGGTTTATTATGCTGTTGCTTGTTTTTTAGAGCACAGAGGAAGTTCTGGTACGCTTTAAGTCTTCTCACAGTTAACCATACAGAGTACTGAATTGTACCTGCTGCACTGATGTGCGCCATTGTCACAAACTCCTAGGAAGCGAGACTTGGGCATAGTGTGGCGGCTGGGTGCCACCATAGGCTGTAATGTAAAATATGGCAATAGCAATGCTCAGTGACTAATTTTGGCACCAGCAATAATTGGAGCTACTACAAATTATTAGGTAGACAGTAGGGGAATCGTTTTCAAAAAGAAAATAACTAGAGCAGGATGAGCCAGCTTTCACTTCACCCTGCATCGGTTTTTTTAATGTGGGCGCGGAGAAGACTATTGGCTGAAATGGTCATTGATTATCATTTTAATCAACCTCTGTTCAGACCCTTATACCTTGTACACTAGATAGATGGTTTTGGTTTTCAGCCGAGGTGGCCATTCTTGTCCACCTCTGGCGATAATCTAGCATGTGTAGTGACAGTCGTCCGTCCCCCCCTGATCACCCTCAATGCATCTTTGAGATATCAGACTGGTGGATCATCATGTGCTATTATCCTAATAAGTCTGCCTGCTCTATGCTGCTCTAATTGTTCGTTGTGCCATCAGCCCATCTCTATAGTAAAAAGATGCATCACTGGCATCTAGACTAACGATGTCTGTACAGAAGTCTGCGTCACACTGTCTATTGATCGAGTCCCGGTAGTCCTTGTACATGTCTACAAGGCTTTAGTCAGACCACTAGACTAGAGAGACACTTTGTGAATTAGTTGATTATTAATGCGCAGTACAGTTGAAAGCGGACCGAAATTCTTGCACAGGAGGCACACGGAGAAATCAACCCTGTGTCCACACTGTGTGTGTTTATAGAGAACATCCTGTCTGTCTCCTTTCTCAGCAAATACGCTGGTTTAATTTGGGCTTTCTGCTGCCTGTGCTGAATTCTGAGCTAATATGTAAACACTGGAGTTTAACCCTTTCTGTGCTCCCCGGAAGTAACCATTCTACAGAATCTCCGTTAACCATTTTCATGTTACAGCTTATAGAACACTTTTCTCTAAAGGTTATGCTGTGGCTTATCATTTAGAGCAGACAGGCAGGAGTTCAGGTCCGCTTTAAAACTATATTAATTTCAAATTCTCTTCAGTGAAATCTTACAATTTATGGAGTTTTTTTCCTCTACATTGTATATTATGGATCCTATGTAAGAAGTGGGTTTTTGTGATTGTGGTCATGTCTGGGTTGTAGTCAGCTGCTCCTCCTTGAACTGGGAACGTGATTAGTTGACTTCTTTCTTTTAGATATTACTTGATAAATGATGCCTGAAGTCTTTGATTACTCAGTTATATATCATCCGTCCAGACCACCTTGTTGCTGGAATGTCTCACCTAGAGTCCAGTTCCTCCTGGCCAGAGTTTTATTGGAGTCAGTCTTTTTATTTTCTAATTTCTGCATATTTTCTCCCCTCAAAGAATCTGCCAAGTTGTGTAAATCATGGAGCTAAGACATGTCCTCGTAAAAAGAATTGGCTCGTTCTGGATGTAATTCTCCTGATAACACTTTTTATTCAAATAGCCTCACATCTTGAAACTTTTATGCCGTTTTAAAAGTGGCCATAAAGAGAGAAAGCGATGGAGTAGCTGCTCGGCAGCTCAGTGTTGCAAAAATATCAGTAGAGGTATCATCTGCTCTCAAGCCTTTCAAGCCTCCTGTCCCCCATCCTGACAGACTGAGGCTGTGTTCCCACTTAAGTGGAGAATGGACATTTTTTTGGTCTGCCTATTCTGCGCTCATTGCTAAGCAGACAGTGAACAGCTCATATTTTATAAATATTCACTGCTCTGCTCTAGTATGTAATACGTTATATACATAACCTGCTTCCGATGGCGAGACATGTCCTCTTCAATGCAGCTCATCACCGTGCCGTGCAGCCAATCACCTTGTGGCCCCAATATCTGCATGTCGTACATTCAGAAGCCACCTGGTGATTGGCTGCAGGATGATGAGCTGCAGTGAAGAGCATTGAAAATGACCTATCATGTGCCAGGAGCAAATAATATATAACACTCCCCTGCTTCTCTGTATTATGGGGCAGTCCCCCCTTGAGGATACATTACATGTAAATCATGGTGAGGTAAGATTTTATGATGGGAAAACACGACTAGATTTTGAAGTGAATGTTGTAAAACAAGTTTTATTCATTACATTATTTTCTGTGCAGTGCCAGCACTCAATTAGTATATACTTAAAGGGATACTTAAAGCGGATCCGAGATGAAAAACTAACTATAACGAGTAACTTGCCTATATATCTTACCTAAAGTTTAGATCTAGCTGCAAACAGCTTCAATAGATTATAATTTTTTCCTGTGATACGACAGCAGCCATTTTGTTTGTAAACATTACACAGAGGAAAGCTTGTCTGCATCTTGAGCACTCAGCCGGTGAAAAAAACCTAATTCCCCCTCCCTTCTCCCCTCTGCCTCTGAAATCTCTGGCTAGTACTATTAAGCATAGTAAGCAATATTAAGCATTTACAATATTAAGTGGATGGGTGAAACGAAGGAGGAATTTAGATACATTTTTCATCGGGAGTGAGTGTGAAAATATATCCAAATACCTCCTGTTTCATTAATCCACTTAATATTGTAAATGCTTAATATGCAGAACGGAGGGAGGGATTTAGAATGGAAGGAGAGGGTTAAAAAACAGGGAGGGAAACCCTCTGCGGTCACATGCTGGTAATAACGTCCTCCTCCTACCCACAATCCTTTACTTCCAGCACCCAAAGAGGCAAAATATCGCATGCAAATCATTAACAATGCATAACTACCGACCGTTTTTGCCCGGTTTTTGCATCCATAACGCTCCATTATCGCCTGCTACCGAACACTCCTCTATCCTCACACAGTGGTGAATTGCAAAAAAAATTGTTAAAATACTGCATGAGGTAAAATGCCAACCTTTTATCACTTACTAACTCTCCTGACAAGATTGGCTGTATGCTTGTTTCTGGTGTAATTCAGCCACTACTGCAGCCAAATAGACCAGCAGGGCTATCAGGTAACTGGTATTTAACCTCCCTGGTGGTTATCCCAACCTACGTTCGGGCTAGCCGCCGGAGAGGATCACATGGCCCCCGGAGGATTTTTTAAAAATAAAATTTGATTTATATGCATAAGCTAGCCATGCCCCCTAAGTTCCTCCGCTCTCCCCCGATTCCCGCTGTTATAGTACCCCCCAGGGATCCCACGATGGCGCAGCCTCGCAATCAGCTCCAGGCTTTGCTGTGGGGAGGATCGGGACTGCGAATGACGCCCGATGTCGTCCGGTCGTCGCCATAGCAACAACTGAAGCTACATGGTGAAGCTGCAGCTCTCGCGGGATCGCGGATGGGTAAATATTGCAGACAGCGATCGTGGGGATCAGAGCGATGCCGGGAGAGTTGGGGGCCATAGTTAGCTAACAAAGTGCTAGCTTAAGCATTTAAATCAAATTTTATTTAAAGTGAAGGTTCAAGCAAAATAAAATGAGTTTCACTTACCTGGGGCTTCTACCAGCCCCATGCAGCCATCCTGTGCCCTCGTAGTCACTCACTGCTGCTCCAGTCCCCCGCTGGCAGCATGCCGACCTCCGAGGTCGGCGGGACGCATTGCGTACATTTTTACGCATTCCAGCGAGTGCAGGAACATTAACACATACATTTTTATGCGTTAGTGGATCAATGCGTAAAAATGTACGCATTGAACCAGTAACGCGTAAAAATGTATGTGTTAATGTTTCTGCATTAGCATGAATGCGTGAAAATGTACGCAATACGTCCCGCCGACCTCCGAGGTCGGCAAGCTGCCAGCGGGGGACTGGAGCAGCAGTGAGTGACTACGAGGGCACAGGATGGCTGCATGGGGCTGGTAGAAGCCCCAGGTAAGTGGAACTCACTTTTTTTATTTTGATTGGACCTTCCGTTTTATAAAAAAAAAAAAAAAAAAAAAAAAAATCCTCCCGCGGACGCAGCCTCTTAACCACTTAAGGACCACAGTCTTTTCGCCCCTTAAGGACCAGAGCCTTTCTCCATTCAGACCACTGCAGCTTTCACGGTTTATTGCTCGGTCATACAACCTACCACCTAAAGGAATTTTACCTCCTTTTCTTGTCACTAATACAGCTTTCTTTTGCTGCTATTTGATTGCTGCTGCGAGTTTTAGTTTTTATTATATTCATCAAAAAAGACATGAATTTTGGCAAAAAAATGACTTTTTTAACTTGCTGTGCTGACATTTTTCAAATAAAGTAAAATTTCCTATACATTTGAGCGCAAAAGTTATTCTGCTACATGTCTTTGATAAAAAAAAAAAAACATTCAGTGTATATTTATTGGATTGGGTAAAAGTTATAGCGTTTACAAACTATGGTGCCAAAAGTGAATTTTCCCATTTTCATGCATCTCTGACTTTTCTGCGCACCTGTCAGGTTTCATGAGGGGCTAAAATTCCAGGATAGTACAAATACCCCCCAAATGACCCCATTTTGGAAAGAAGACATCCCAAAGTATTCAGTGAGAGGCATGGTGAGTTCATAGAAGATTTTATTTTTTGTCACAAGTTAGCGGAAAATTACACTTTGTGACAAAAAAAAAAAGTTTCCATTTTTTCTAACTTGCGACAAAAAAAAATTAAATCTGCCACGGACTCACTATGCTCCTCTCTGAATACCTTGAAGTGTCTACTTTCCAAAATGGGGTCATTTGTGGGGTGTGTTCACTGTCCTGGCATTTTGGGGGGTGCCTAATTGTAAGCACCCCTGTAAAGCCTAAAGATGCTCATTGGACTTTGGGCCCCTTAGCGCAGTTAGGTTGCAAAAAAGTGCCACACATGTGGTATTGCCGTACTCAGGAGAAGTAGTATAATGTGTTTTGGGGTGTATTTTTACACATACCCATGCTGGGTGGGAGAAATATCTCCGTAAATGACAATTGGTTTGTTTTTTACACACAATTGTCTATTTATAGAGATATTTCTCCCACTCAGCATGGGTATGTGTAAAAATACACCCCAAAACACATTATACTACTTCTCCTGAGTACGGCAATACCACATGTGTGGCACTTTTTTGCACCCTAACTGCGCTAAGGGGCCCAAAGTTCAATGAGTACCTTTAGGATTTCACAGGTCATTTTGAGACATTTGGGTTCAAGACTACTCCTCACGGTTTAGGGCCCCTAAAATGCCAGGACAGTATAGGAACCCCACAAATGACCCCATTTTAGAAAGAAGGCACCCCAAGGTATTCCGTTAGGAGGATGGTGAGTTCATAGAAGATTTTTTTTTTTTGTCACAAGTTAGCGGAAAATGACACTTTGTGGAAAAAAAACCAATACATATCAATTTCCGCTAACTTGTGACAAAAAATAAAATCTTCTATGAACTCATCATACACCTAACAGAATACCTTGGGGTGTCTTCTTTCTAAAATGGGGTCACTTGTGGGGTTCCTATACTGCCCTGGCATTTTAGGGGCCCTAAACCGTGAGGAGTAGTCTTGAACCCAAATGTCTCAAAATGACCTGTGAAATCCTAAAGGTACTCATTGGACTTTGGGCCCCTTAGCACAGTTAGGCTGCAAAAAAGTGTCACACATGTGGTATCGCCGTACTCAGAAGAAGTAGTATAATGTGTTTTGTGGTGTATTTTTACATATAACCATGCTGGGTGGGAGAAATATCTCTGTAAATGAAACATTTTTGATTTTTTTTACACACAATTGTCCATTTACAGAGAGATTTCTCCCACCCAGCATGGGTATGTGTAAAAATACACCACAAAACACATTATACTACTTCTCCTGAGTATGGCGATACCACATGTGTGACACTTTTTTGCAGCCTAGGTGCGCTAAGGGGCCCAACGTCCTATTCACAGGTCATTTTGAGGCATTTGTTTTCTAGACTACTCCTCACGGTTTAGGGCCCCTAAAATGCCAGGGCAGTATAGGAACCCCACAAGTGACTCCATTTTAGAAAGAAGACACCCCAAGGTATTCCGTTAGGGGTATGGTGAGTTCATAGATTTTATTTTTTGTCACAAGTTAGTGAAAAATGACACTTTGTGAAAAAAACAATAAAAATCCAATTTCCGCTAACTTTTGACAAAAAATAAAATCTTCTATGAACTCATCATACGCCTAACAGAATACCTTGGGGTGTCTTCTTTCTAAAATGGGGTCACTTGTGGGGTTCCTATACTGCCCTGGCATTTTAGGCCCGTAAAACTGTGAGTGTCTGGAAACCAAATTTCTCAAAATGACTGTTCAGGGGTATAAGCATCTGCAAATTTTGATGACAGGTGGTCTATGAGGGGGCGAATTTTGTGGAAACGGTCATAAGCAGGGTGGCCTCTTAGATGACAGGATGTTTTGGGCCTGATCTGATGAATAGGAGTGCTAGGGGGGTGACAGGAGGTGATTGATGGGTGTCTCAGGGGGCAGTTAGAGGGGAAAATAGATGCAATCAATGCACTGGGGAGGTGATCGGAAGGGGGTCTGAGGGGGATCTGAGGGTTTGGCCGAGTGATCAGGAGCCCACACGGGGCAAATTAGGGCCTGATCTGATGGGTAGGTGTGCTAGGGGGTGACAGGAGGTGATTTATGGGTGTCTCAAGGTGTGATTAGAGGGGGGAAATAGATGCAAGCAATGCACTAGCGAGGTGATCAGGGCTGGGGTCTGAGGGCGCTTTGAGGTGTGGGCGGGTGATTGGGTGCCCGCAAGGGGCAGATTAGGGTCTAATCTGATGGGTAACAGTGACAGGTGGTGATAGGGGGTGATTGATGGGTAATTAGTGGGTGTTTAGAGGAGAGATGTAAACACTGCACTTGGGAGGTGATCTGATGTCGGATCTGCGGGCGATCTATTGGTGTGGGTGGGTGATCAGATTGCCCGCAAGGGGCAGGTTAGGGGCTGATTGATGGGTGGCAGTGACAGGGGGTGATTGATGGGTGGCAGTGACAGGGGGTGATTGATGGGTGATTGACAGGTGATCAGTGGGTTATTACAGGGAATAACAGATGTAAATATTGCACTGGCGAATTGATAAGGGGGGGTCTGAGGGCAATCTGAGCGTGTGGGCGGGTGATTGGGTGCCCGCAAGGGGCAGATTAGGGTCTAATCTGATGGGTAACGGTGACAAGTGGTGTTAGGGGGTGATTGATGGGTAATTAGTGGGTGTTTAGAGGAGAGAAGAGATGTAAACACTGCACTTGGGAGGTGATCTGATGTCGGATCTGCGGGCGATCTATTGGTGTGGGTGGGTGATCAGATTGCCCGCAAGGGGCAGGTTAGGGGCTAATTGATGGGTAGCAATGACAGGGGGTGATTGACGGACGGGTGATTGACGGGTGATCAGGGGGGATAGATGCATACAGTACACGGGGGGGGGGGGGGGGGGGATCTGGGGGAGGGGTCTGGGGAGAATCTGAGGGGTGGGGGGTGATCAGGAGGGAGTAGGGGGCAGATTAGGGACTAAAAAAAAAATAGCGTTGACAGATAGTGACAGGGAGTGATTGATGGGTGATTAGGGGGGTGACTGGGTGCAAACAGTGGTCTGGAAGGTGGGCAGGGGGGGGGGTCTGAGGGGTGCTGTGGGCGATCAGGGGGCAGGGGGGGGGGAAATCAGTGTGCTTGGGTGCAGACTAGGGTGGCTGCAGCCTGCCCTGGTGGTCCCTCGGACACTGGGACCACCAGGGCAGGAGGCAGCCAGTATAATAGGCTTTGTATACATTACAAAGCCTATTATACATACGTGCAGCGGCGATCCGGTTGCTAGTAACCCGCCGGCGCTTCTGAACGGCCGGCGGGTTACAGCGAACGGTGGGCGGAGCCAGTCCCCGGCGGCTGATCGCGTCACGAATGACGCGATTGCCGCATAGCCACTCCCGCAGCCGCCCCCGCCGATGGGCGTATTGCGGTCGTTTGGGCCCGGACTTTGCCGCCGCCCATCGGCTGGGGGCGGTCCTCAAGTGGTTAAGCTGCGTACCGCCAGGAAGGTTAAAAAGAAATAAATATGGCAGCATCCAAATTATTGTCTTCTCAGGTTCTCTTTAGTCGTATGAAACTCCGCAGTTCTTATTTGCTTAAAAAGATTATTTACAGCATGAAATCTACTAACGCACAAAAAAATCATAGCTGAATAGCATTCAAACAGTTAAACACAGCACTTGCTTCTTAGGGCCCATTCACACTTAAAACGTCAAACGCAAGCGGTTAGCACTAGCGTTTCGAATGGATGATTTTCCCACGATTTAACATGGAAAAATAGCTGGACACTTCCGCAATTTCAGAACGATCACGGTCAGCGCTTTAATAGCACTGTACCGCGATCACTCCAGAATCGCCTCAAACCTGCTGCAGGTTACACGGTTGTGATTGGTGCTAATCGCAAAATGCCCATGATTGGCGCCAATTGTGGCAGTGAGAACCCTGCCATTGGGCAGAATAGCACTAGCGTTTAAAAAAAGATAGCGCTTTGGCGATTAGCGGGAGTCGCCCGCTAATCGCCCTAGTGTGAATGGGCCCTGAAGTGGATAGCTTGTTGCCACATCCAAGAGGTGATAACATGATCTTTTGTTTACATTTGTCTGCTAAAATTAGTAACCCTTAAGCTGGCCATACACAAGGCCGATTCCCCACTGATCGACAGCAGATTCGATCACTGGGATCGAATCTGCTGTCACATCGTTCACGCTACACGCTAAATTTCGATCTATTTCGTCCCGATCGCCCGCGGGTAGGGAGCGCGTCACTAGCGGCGTTTGAGTGCCCAACGACCGACGCAATACAGCTGCAATTCATTACCTGCTCCGCTGGCGCGACTCCCCAGCTCTCCGCTGTCTTCTCCGCTCTGGTCTGGTCTCCGGGTCCGGCATGCTTCACTTTGTCCTGTCACGGCAGGAAGTTTAAACAGTAGAGGGTGCTCTACTGTTTAAACTTCCCCCAGACAGGAAGAAGTGAAGCATGCCAGACCCGGAGACCAGAGCGGAGAAGACAGCGGAGACCTGGGGAGTCGCACCGGCGGAGCATGTAATGTATGAGGGGGGGGGGGGGGGGGGGGTCTGTGGCGGCAGCACCACCACCACAGATTGTGAACGGTTTCATGCTGAAATCGATTCACAATCTGTTTGCAGTAAAGGCAGCCATACGATCCCTCTATGATCAGATTCGATCAGATAGGGATCTGTCTGTTGGTCGAATCTGATGGCAAATCAACCAGTGTATGGCCACCTTTAGCAGCAGTGCAGAAACTGAGCTGCACACATAGCAGAAGCAGAGAGAGAAGTGATCACTAGATAAATTTTAATATACTGTATTATATATACTGTATATATTTGTGTGTATGTATTTGTGTGTATGTATGTGTGTTTATTATATACTGTAAGCAGCTATGCAATAAAATGCAGTGGCAGCTTTTAGAGCAGATAAACTGTAATTTGGGATTTTATTTGCACACAGACAATTACTTGTGCACAAAAACAAATACGGTAACTGTATGGGTAATAAAAAGTAGGAAAACACATTTTTTTATTGAATGTTCTGTCCGTTTAATCCCACTTTAAAAGGTTATCCACTTAGATCTGTGACCAGTATGAAATCTGTTTGATTTTAGTGGACTATATAGCATTACGTTGTTGGACACCCCTGGTTTGTACTCGCAGGGTAGCACTATTGTGCTAGCCACCCCTCTGTGTCAGTTGGATAATAATCAAAGTTTATATGATTAAAATAAGCTGAAGTAAGCTAGCCTTTTTATGCTAAATGAATTTGCTAATTTGCCATATTTATGCCTTTTACGCCTGAAAGCTGCTGACTGGGGACAGTTTTGGGTTTAGCAGTTAGATGATATAACGCACACAGTCTGG
>NC_090650.1:58052437-58129937 GCF_040937935.1 Hyperolius riggenbachi
TTCTTGAAGCACCAAAGTAGTAATAATTGGTACACAGTGGGTACATTTTATATCTTACCCTTAAAGTGTACCTGAGATGCCATGTGACGTGATGATAGACGTGTGTGTGTGTATGTATATACAGTGGCAAACATACAGACACTCATGTTGTGCTCCTTCTACTTTAATATTTCCAGTGTACTAAAGGGCTTTATTGAAATGTACGAATACCATAACAAAGTAGTACAAAAAGCCACTCATCAGCAGGGCTGTGGAGTCTGAGTCGGAGCAATTTTGGGTACCCGGAGTCGTAGTTGGAGTCAGTCGGTGATTTCATAAACTGAGGAGTTGGAGTCTGATGATTTTTGTACAAAATCCACAGCCCTGGTAAGAATTAGACTAAGGATTTGGAGACATTTTGGCTCCCTGGAGTCCGAGTTGGAGTCAGTGTTTTCATAAACTGAGGAGTCTGAGTCAAAAGATTTTTGTACCGACTCCACAGCCCTGCTCATCAGTAGACTTATTGACAAATAATCAAAATACTGTATATAAACAGTAAAAGATAAAGTGCAATCAAGAGTAATCACAAATACCCTAAAATACACCAACTTTTCATAAAGGCAAAAAATAAAAGGAAAATGGCAATAAGTTATTCATTAAACCCCCATAAGATACCAAATTAATGCCCTTCTAAAAACAATAAACAGAACAACATAAACTTCCAGGAAACGGTCTCCTTGCTAACCCACCAAAAGGAAATGTTGAGCTGGCTTTAGTGTGTTAAAATCTCAAAACCTACAAAAACAAGTTTGTTGCACAGATGTCCTGGAAATCCTCGCTTTTGAAAGTGATCTGAATGTCTAATTTCATCTTGTGAACAAAAAATTATTCCAAAATATTTGACATCTTGGCCCATATGCAATTCTCTTTTTCACCTGAGTTTTCTCCTAGGAGATCATTTTTCATCTTCGATTCTAAATAAATATCCAGCACTTTTCAACCAAAAAAGAACCCAAACATAGGTAAAAAAGTACTATCAAAATTATTTTGAGAATTTTCTTGCTTTCTGGTGGCTTAAAAGGCATTTTATTGACAAGTTTAAAAACATCACCTAGGAGAAAACTCAGAAAAAAAAAGTTGCATATGGCCCCTTGTGTGGGATTGGTGTACACCCCAATAGCCAATCTTCCTTCTTGTGCTTAGATTACTACTTATACTACTACAAAAGTGTGTGTTGACAAGTGTGGTGTGCCCATCATTATGATATATATTAGGATTGATATACATTTATGCAAATTGTCTTGTGTGGAGACTTGTCATTCGGGAGGGAGTAGTTGTGGTACATTCCTAAAATCTAGGCCTGTGTGGCCAGGATCAGATGACACACGGACACAAGGTAGGAAGAAATCTGCAGTTTAGGTTTATGAACTGAACATGTGGGGCATGAAGCTTCACTTATGCTTAAAGTGGATCCGAGGTGAACTTTTACTCATTGCATAATTGTGTTCCTTTCCTATTGTTTATAGGGCATTCCTCAAGCCTAATACTTTTTTTGTTTTAATGCTCTTAATCCCCTATACACTAAATAAACCACGCCCACAGTTTTCAGAGAGCCTTGGCAGTAGCACGGGCTCATGGGAGCTCAGTCTGGGCAGGAGGAGTAGGAGGTGTTAATAGCCATTGATTTCAGAGGCAGAGGGGGGGGGGGGGGGGGTTTAGATTTTTTTTTCACAGGCTGAGTGCTCAAACCTGCCTCTGTGTAATGTTTACAAACAATATGGCTGCTGTCATTTGTATCACAGGAAGAAGAAATCATTTTCTATTAAAGCTGTTTGCAGCTAGATTTGCTGTGTAAACTATCTACATTTTAGATAAGATATATAGACAAGATACTTGTTAGTTAGAATACACGATGCATTTTTGCGTTAGTTTTTGCCGTCGTTTTCGCTTTCGATAGATTCTACTCTCGATTCACTGCTCGATTCCCCTCTCGATTCCTTATCTTTTCTTATCAATTACATTCACTTGAATGAGGAGAATCGAAACGAAAGTAGAATCGACCAGATCCGACAGGTTGGAATTTATCTATCGAACCCATCTATCTAAAGTAAAAACGTAACGTGTATTCCCAGCATTAGTTTTTTTTTTTTTTTTTATCTCTGATCCGCTTTAAAGTGGTCTGAAACTCAGCATTTCTTCTTTGCTTTAAAATATTATTTACAGCCTTGAACCTACTACCAGAGAAAAAACTTTTTGCAGCAGAACAGCAAACCGTTAAGCACAGCACTTTGTTTTGCAGTAGAAAGCTCTTTCAGCTTATGATCCACTTCAACATGATAACATTACCTTTTGTTTACATTCCTCAGTTGATACAATTAGTTATAGCCAGCCTCGTGCAGAAACCAAACTGCTCGGACCTGACAAGCAGAGATGTATGAGAAATTATCACTAGATAGCTGCTGTATTTATATATTAAAATCTATTAATAAAATACAATGGCAGCTTTTAGACCAGGTAAACTGTACTTTGGGACCTTGTATTTTGTAAACGGGCAATATTACTTGCGCACAAAGGCAAATATGATAACTATGGGTAATAAAAGGAAAGCACATTTTTATTGAATCTTAAATCAGAGTTTTATTCCACTTTAAATACAAGTGTTTAGACCAGTGTTGAAGCCGGTAGGAATTTTTAAAGTGGACCCAAACTAAAAATACAAGATTTCAAAAATAAAATATTTTCTAAATTATAATAAATAGCAGCCTTTTTTCAGCTGCATGATGACATATATAAAATATTTTACATTTATTGGAGGAACCCCTCCCTTCCTTTCATATTGCTGGCAAAAAATCCGGCAAACTGGTGGAGTAGATGGTGTGTGTCCAGCAAAGGAGGAATTGCTAATGGCTGCCACTTGTATAACGCTAGTTATGCAAAGAGGAGGGTGAAAAGCATGCTCTGAAATGCTCATAGGCTTGAAGGAGTGTTTATTTATATTTGTATGTGTCAGTGGTGCAACTAAATATTTTGAATTAAAAAAATGTTTGGTTTGGGTCCGCTTTAAGGTCTCCGTTGATTATGGAAATTAAATTTGGGTACCAAATGTAACTGTGTGAGCATATAGACGAATACGGAGCCTGAACCTAAGAATAACCTTTATAAATGAATTGTTTCTGCTTGACCCAAATATTGGAGGAGGGCAAAACGCTGTGCATACTTTATAATGTAGAAAATGTGTAAAGCCAATTTTGTGTGTGTGCTAAAAGGTCTCCACCAGAGGAGACTCAGCTTACCTAGATAGACATAAGGTAATGTTTCCTTTTTTCTGTATATTAAAGACCCTAATTTTTGTGAACCTTTCTGGTAACATGACTGGTTCCTATCAGGAGATAAGGCGCTGGAATGTTTTTTCTTATTGGTTTTCTATTTCTGTAGTTTGGAGGGATCATTAATGTCTCATAGGGTTTTTAATTTCACATTCAGTACATTCTTTTACAGTTTCAAATTACTTTTTTATGGCTTCGCTGCAATTATCTCCAACTTCCACTCTTGTGTTTAGCTCAGTCTTTTTTTCCTTCTTCAACGGTCTTCCATTTTCCATCACACTTTCTGAGGATTTAATGAGTTCTTATTACTTCATTTTTATTATCTGTTGGTAATTTGTTGGTATTCAAAGTTTTTTCAATCCTTCTTTATGAACTTTGGGTTTTTTTTGTCTTCTGTTTTACAAGATTGACTATCAAGCAGTCTAATGATTATTTCAAATAGCACTAAATTGGGCACACTAAATTCTTACATGATTTTATTTTCTGTTTTAGAGAGCTAAATTTCTGTTTTCATGAAAACACAGCCAAAGAAAAGCACTGCATTCTTTTTTTTATTTTTGTATTTTTATTTATTTTAATTTTCTTTTTTTTTTACGATCCTTACATTAAAAATTCTAAGTTATGATTGATGATTCTAAAATCTGACCACAGATTATTTTTCACATATTACTCAGCGCTGCACAATAGATAAATGGGTTAACATACAAGGCAGGGCATACAAGGAGCTCACAGCAACACATACAAATGTCTTTGATAACAGTGATTCAATGTCTGCTCAAAATGGAGTTTGTTCTAGTCCACAAGAGGGGTGTAATGCCGGGAATACACGGTGCGTTTCCGCGGCTCGATCGAGCCATTAGATGGCTCAATTGATAATTTCCGACGTGTCCGATCACCCGCCGGATCGATTCCGCGCTCGATGCCGTGGGCGGGGCAATAGAAAAAGCTAAGGAAAAAGAGCATAAGATAAGAGAAGCGCCTGCGGGGACGAGCGGGAATCGATCCGGTGAAATAGTCCCGTGTATTCCTGGCATCAGACAATGAGCTTGCACAATCAAGCTGGAAACACTAGGCAGGAGGGCCCTGCCAGAGGCCACAAAGTAGGTACACACCATACCATTTTCTATTAGAGTTACCTGCCAGATACATTTTTTCCAACATATTGGTAAAAATCTATCTGGCAGGTAAATCTAACAGAATATTGTATGGTGTGTGCCTAGCAGCCTAGGATGAATTGATGCCATTTTAGATACACGCCATACCATTTTCTGTTAGATTTACCTGCCAGATAGATTTTTTCCAACATGTTGGAAAAAATGTATCTGCCGGGTAAATCTAACAGAAAATTGTATGGTGTGTACCTAGCATTAAGGCCATACACTGCCTGATTGTCGTCCAACTTTAGTCCGTTTTAGACTGGTGGATGACAATCGGGCGTGTACACGTGCAAACGACTTGACAAGCGACTGATAACAGGAATTTCAACCTATCAAACTGTAGGGCCTACGGTTGTCTGATATTGTGCAGATGGTCCGTGGGTACAAGTCATTTGAATGACTGTTAATCAACTTGTTTTCAATAAGTAGTCCATCATTCTGCTATCGTGCGCTGTATGTAAATGAGTTGGTCATTTATCCGTCTGGATGTGTGGACATACAGGTTGTGCGGTACGTCAAGTCGTTTGGTGTGTCGTGCGGGTGGTCGTTTGCATGTTGTGCGCTTGTTGAGTGTGTGTGTATATAGCTTTACAATCTAAAGGGTGGGAGTAGAGACAATAAGTGCGTCTGTTTAGAGTGCGTCCAGCAGAACGTCTTATGGTGCTGATGTGGACAGAAGAGTTAGGTAGTCGGATGATGATTTTTTTGTACCGACTCCACAGCCGAGATGAGGGCGGAGTTGGATAACTCTGGTCCAATTTCTCCTTTTTCTTTTTAAAGGATGTAAACCAGAGGTGGAGTAAACTTCTTCTCAGAGGTGGAGGAAGCTAGTGATATATATTTAGACTCTAATGGCCCGTACTCACGGGCTGCAGAAGTTGCCTGTCGCCAGCACACGTGAGCGTGTGGGCGACAGGCCGGCGACAGCTTCTCTCCAGGTCCCTCCGCGTACACACGCGGAAGAGGGACCAGCGGCGAGGCGGAAGCTGTCGCCGACGTTCCTCCTCCCCCCGCCGGAAGCTCCATATGATACAATGGAGGTTGCTGTCGCTAGTCCGCGTACTCACGCGGACTAGCGACAGTTGCGGGGGAGGTGCGGCGGCGACTGTCGCCATGCGATTGAAACTTTCAATCGCATGGCGACATGAGCGGCGGGCGACAGTTCGGGGTGCGCGTGCGGCGGCCCATACTCACGAGCGACCTGTCGCCGCAACACGCGCGCGCCGTGTGTTGAGGCGACAAAAGTCCCTCGTGAGTATGGGCCATTAAGCTACATACACATGAGGCACGGATGTCTGCAGTTGCATGGAGACAAGCAACAGTTGAAAGTCTCCAGCAACGACAGTTGTATACAAGCAACAATTGTATACATGCGGCAACAACCTGTCTGCAACATAGCGGAAACTGTTGCTCAGCAACTTCTGTCGCAGGTTCAATGAACTGTCGGACTCACAACAGTTGCTAGAGACTAGCATACACACGACCGCACCGACTTGAGACTAGGGACGGTTGCTGCAACAGCTGTTGCCTGGGATTGAACAAGTCAATCGCCTTGAGACAGCTCTGATTAGCAACAGTTGCTTGCGCGCACCTCATACACATGGAGGACCTGTTGCCGCAACATGCGCGCGCCATGTGTTTCCAGCAACAGTTGTAGCCCGTGTGTATGGGCCTTTACATCTGCAAGTAACTACAATATTTTGTTTCTTGGTGTACAGCAGTTTTGTATGTGCCCATGCCTCCTTCAAGCCACTGATTGGACATTATGGCTGAACATGCACAGCAAGCCGATGCAGTAAGCATTACTCCATGTTAATGTTTCCTGCCTTTAAATATAGGATCACTGAGTGTTCACTTACATTAGTCTAGACACATTCTCGTAAATTGACTTGATCCAATTATTTTGACAGCAGGAAATATGTCCAGACACAAGCAAGTGTAGCATTACAGAGCCAACCCACTCACATCCTAAGTTATGATTAGAATGTGGTCTCCATTTTTTTTTCCATTCGGTTTACAGAAAATCATCTTTCTGAAGTACTTCACAAAGTATATTCAGCCATCCATACTAATTCCTGTCTCCACAATTGCCTATTCAGCCATAAATCTTAAAAGGCATGTCGAATATGTTTTTGTCCTGATGTTTGAGAATGTTTTTTCCCCCATTAACTTAACATATGTTAAAGTGGTATGACACTCAGCATTTCCTTTTTGTTCTAAAAAAAATGATTAGTAGCATAAAATCTACTGCCACAAAAATAAATAAATAAATAAAAAAAAATTTTTTTAACCTTCAAACCGCTAAACACAGCACTTTGTTCTTCAGTGGAAACCTTCTGGCCACATCCAAAGAGGTGATGACGTTTATCTTTTGTTTACATTCTTTTGTCAGACACATTTAGTAAACATTAGCAATGTGCTGAACTGGTCTCTCTCTGCTTCTAGTATGTGTGCAGCTGAGAAATTATCTCTAGATAGATTTTAATATATAAATACAGCAGCTATGAAATAAAATGCAATGGCAGCTTTTAGATAAAAGTAGGTGAAATCCGCTGCACCCTGGAGACTAGGATAGTGCTGGAACAAGGCGACTTTAACCCAAATGAACAGCAAAGGAAGAAAGGGAGTTCCGCACAAAATCCTATGTAGAATGTAGCCCCAATTTTATTGAAGAATATAAAAGCCGAACAGCCTTTTAGATAAAACAGATAAATGGTTTTGGGAATTTGTAAATTGATATTACTTGTGCACAAAAGCAAATCTGATAACTGTATGGGTAATAAAACATAGGAAAGCACATTGTTACTGAATGTTATGTCAGTCTTATCACACTTAAATTTGACAGTTTATTGTTGAATATTAGCATCCAACATTGCCAAAACAATGACCTCTAATAGAGGAACTAGGCTTATGAATTGGCCTGTCGCTCAGACCAAAGAACCGGTGAACTAAATGACAACTGTAGGTTAGGGATGATCAATAAGATGCAAATAAATTCTTCTAACAATTATATTTTATGTAAATTATATCCAGCTTGAACATAGACCATTAAAAATTGTCAGGAAGTTAGTCTGATTGGTCCAGTATCAAACTGCAGAGAATCTACATGAAATTTGAATGTTAGGAGAAATGATTTGCTTCTCATTGATCAATCCCTACTAAGGATTACTTTCTTTTTTTTCCTAGCAGAGTATGGCCCCATCTTTTCTTCTAAGGTACATGTGTTGCTACGTGATTGCGATGTGGCTGCAATCCCATTTGCACTGTTTTTGCACAAAAATGTATGCAACCATGCGTTGTAATTCCTCAGTGAATCAGAACACATGGATGGAAACATCAGGCTTCTCTGATGACCTTCAGGATCACATACACTGTGCATTGCTGAGAACGCCATCCGCAAAGTACAAGTGGAGAACGTGCCTTAGCCATATATTTAGTCCCTTTTTGTTCTCTCATACAGTTTGTAAAAAAAAATAAAAATATCTGTAGTTATCTTTGTTTGAAAACTTAAAAATGAGGGAGAGGTGGGCCAATGTTTCACTGTGGACAGGTGGGCCATATCTAAAGAGAGCCCGAGATGGGCTCATAGATTTATAAAAACAAACAAAAAAAAAGTCTACCTGATTCGGGGGGCTGAGCAGATCAGATAGCCATAGAAACCGCCGCTCCTGTAGGCTGCACTGGCCCACTTTCACTTTTGTGACCTCTGGGTCACGACAGTGCAAGGAGAGATGGATTCTCTCAGCCAGCATGCAGGGAGGTGGAGGAGTGGCAGGGGATGTGGCCAGAGAGAAAGAGCTGTCCAATGGCAGCTCTTGAAAGCCTGCAGGAACACCCCCGGTGGGCATTTAAAGAGAACCTGAACTGAAAATAAAAAGTCAAAATAAACATACACAGGTCCTATTTACAGGAGGTAAATAGGACCTGTGTATGTTTATTTTGACTTTTTATTTGGGACGCAGGAGAGGAGATAGAGGTTGAGGAGAGGTGTAGTCTTACTCCTCAACCTCTTTCTCCTCTCCTGCGTCCCATTTGTCCACTGTGATCAATGGAATTCTTTATCCTCCATTTTAAAAATTGCCATTACCCCATAACAGATTTTTGGTCAGCACACTGTTAAACTGTAATATCACCCACTTGAGCCATAGGGAAACATGGACTTTAGCTTGCACATTCAGTAGTAACTGACAGCTGCTGATATATAACTGACAACTGGCATATTTAAAGAAAACCTGAACTGAAAATTAAAACTCAAAATAAGCATACACAAGTCATACTTACCTTCCATGTAGTCTACTCCTCAGTGTGTTTCTCCTGTCCCGCATCCTGTTTGTTCGCTGTGATCAAGGGAATTTTCCGTCCTCCATTTTGAAAATGGCCATTACCCATAACAGCTTCCTGGTCAGCACACAGTTAAACTGTAACATCGCCCACTTGAGCCATAGGGAAACATTTACATTACCAGGCACATCAGTTGTCCTCTCAGCTCTAACTGACAGCAACTGATATTCTACTGACAGCAACTGATATATTTCAGATCTGACAAAATATTGTCAGAACTGGATGGGATTATTATCAGAAGAAAATGGTGAGCTTCTGAGAGGAACTGATGACAAGGTAGCTATGTAATGTTCATTTGAAGTTACCTCATGTGTTTATTTTAAATATTTTTACTCAGTACAGGTTTTCTTTAAGCTCTGCCAAAATATTGTCAGAACTGGAAGGGATCACTATAAGAAGAAAATGGTGAGCCTCTGAGAGGAACTGACGATGAGGTAAGTATGTAATATTAATTTGCAGCTACATCATGTGTTTTTAAATAATTTTACTCGCTTCAGGTTCCATTTAAACAGGTAATCCCTCCCCCTTATGATTACCTCCGAGATGGCGATAAATAATGTCACTAATCTCAGGATGGGGGAGGGGGGTGGCTACAGAGCAGCGGTGTGGGGACACAAAGGCATGTCATGAGGCAGAGAACATGCCTCTGTGTCCCATCTTACTTTTTATATGTGGCAGCAGCCTTTTACATTGGACTGTTCATGGCTGAGATGGCCAGTAGGCCGCTACTGCTGAGAATCTAGCCTGTAACGGCAGCTCCATACTTTCACTCGTACCTTGGCTGACCATCAGCCTAGTGGATTGAATCGGCCAACCGCTGGCTGAGGACATTATTTGCCCCACTCTTCCTGCCCGAACACGGTGACTTTGGCGCACAGGGAGTAACTTCGGCGCCATCAGACGGAGCTGAAGTTACTTTAAAAACACAATATGGGAGCCAAATTATTTTATTCCCCACCATCCATGGCGGCCTGGAGGGGGAATAGTATTTAACACGGCTGGGACTTGTGCAGCAGCATGACCAGCCATATACCATCTGTATCCTGTGCCCAAGTCTCCTGCGCCGATTCCTCTCGTACGCCGGTTCCTGCTCACAAGTCTCCTGCGCCGATTCCTCTCGTACGCCGGTTCCTGCCCCCAAGTCTCCTGCGCCGTTTCCTCTCGTACGCCGGTTCCTGCCCCCAAGTCTCCTGCGCCGATTCCTCTTCCTGCCCCCAAGTCTCCCGCGCCGATTCCTCTCGTACTCCTCTTCCTGCCCCCAAGTCTCCCGCGCCGATTCCTCTCAAATGCCTTCTCCTGCCCCCAAGTCTCCCGCGCCGATTCCTCTCGTACGCCTCTTCCTGCCCCCAAGTCTCCCGCGCAGATTCCTCTCATATGCCTCTTCCTGCCCCCAAGTCTTCCGCGCCGATTCCTCATATGCTTTCTCCTGCCCCCAAGTCTCCCGCACCGATTCCTCTCGTACGCCTCTTCCTGCCCACAAGTCTCCCGCGCCGATCCCTCTCATATGCCTCTTCCTGCCCCCAAGTCTCCTGCGCCGATTCCTCTCGTACGCCTCTTCCTGCCCCCAAGTCTCCCGCGCCGATTCCTCTCGTACGCCTCTTCCTGCCCCCAAGTCTCCCGCACCGGTTCCTCTTCCTGCCCCCAAGTCTCCCGCGCCGATTCCTCTCATATGCCTTCTCCTGCCCCCAAGTCTCCCGCGCCGATTCCTCTTGTACGCCTCTTCCTGCCCCCAAGTCTCCCGGGCCGATTACTCTCATATGCCTCTTCCTGCCCCCAAGTCTCCTGCGCCGATTCCTCTCATATGCCTCTTCCTGCCCCCAAGTCTCCCGGGCCGATTACTCTCATATGCCTCTTCCTGCCCCCAAGTCTCCTGCGCCGATTCCTCTTCCTGCCCCCAAGTCTCCCGCGCCGATTCCTCTCGTACGCCTCTTCCTGCCCCCCAAGTCTCCCGCGCCGATTCCTCTCGTACGCCTCTTCCTTCCCCCAAGTCTCCCGCGCCGATGCCTCTTCCTGCCCCAAGTCTCCCGTGCCGATTCCTCTCGTACGCCTCTTCCTGCCCCCAAGTCTCCCGCGCCGATTCCTCTTCCTGCCTCCAAGTCTCCCGCGCCGATTCCTCTCGTACGCCTCTTCCTGCCCCCAAGTCTCCCTCGCGGATTCCTCTCATGCCTCTTCCTGCCCCCAAGTCTCCCGCGCCGATTCCTCTCATATGCCTCTTCCTGCCCCCAAGTCTCCCGCGCCGATTACTCTCATATGCCTCTTCCTGCCCCCAAGTCTCCCGCGCCGATTACTCTCATATGCCTCTTCCTGCCCCCAAGTCTCCCGCGCCGATTCCTCTCATATGCCTCTTCCTGCCCCCAAGTCTCCCGCGGTGTGGGGACACAAAGGCATGTCATGAGGCAGAGAACATGCCTCTGTGTCCCATCTTACTTTTTATATGTGGCAGCAGCCTTTTACATTGGACTGTTCATGGCTGAGATGGCCAGTAGGCCGCTACTGCTGAGAATCTAGCCTGTAACGGCAGCTCCATACTTTCACTCGTACCTTGGCTGACCATCAGCCTAGTGGATTGAATCGGCCAACCGCTGGCTGAGGACATTATTTGCCCCACTCTTCCTGCCCGAACACGGTGACTTTGGCGCACAGGGAGTAACTTCAGACGGAGCTGAAGTTACTTTAAAAACACAATATGGGAGCCAAATTATTTTATTCCCCACCATCCATGGCGGCCTGGAGGGGGAATAGTATTTAACACGGCTGGGACTTGTGCAGCAGCATGACCAGCCATATACCATCTGTATCCTGTGCCCAAGTCTCCTGCGCCGATTCCTCTCGTACGCCGGTTCCTGCTCACAAGTCTCCTGCGCCGATTCCTCTCGTACGCCGGTTCCTGCCCCCAAGTCTCCTGCGCCGTTTCCTCTCGTACGCCGGTTCCTGCCCCCAAGTCTCCTGCGCCGATTCCTCTTCCTGCCCCCAAGTCTCCCGCGCCGATTCCTCTCGTACTCCTCTTCCTGCCCCCAAGTCTCCCGCGCCGATTCCTCTCAAATGCCTTCTCCTGCCCCCAAGTCTCCCGCGCCGATTCCTCTCGTACGCCTCTTCCTGCCCCCAAGTCTCCCGCGCAGATTCCTCTCATATGCCTCTTCCTGCCCCCAAGTCTTCCGCGCCGATTTCTAATATGCTTTCTCCTGCCCCCAAGTCTCCCGCACCGATTCCTCTCGTACGCCTCTTCCTGCCCACAAGTCTCCCGCGCCGATCCCTCTCATATGCCTCTTCCTGCCCCTAAGTCTCCCGCGCCGATCCCTCTCATATGCCTCTTCCTGCCCCCAAGTCTCCTGCGCCGATTCCTCTTGTACGCCTCTTCCTGCCCCCAAGTCTCCCGCGCCGATTCCTCTCGTACGCCTCTTCCTGCCCCCAAGTCTCCCGCACCGGTTCCTCTTCCTGCCCCCAAGTCTCCCGCGCCGATTCCTCTCATATGCCTTCTCCTGCCCCCAAGTCTCCCGCGCCGATTCCTCTTGTACGCCTCTTCCTGCCCCCAAGTCTCCCGGGCCGATTACTCTCATATGCCTATTCCTGCCCCCAAGTCTCCTGCGCCGATTCCTCTCATATGCCTCTTCCTGCCCCCAAGTCTCCCGGGCCGATTACTCTCATATGCCTCTTCCTGCCCCCAAGTCTCCTGCGCCGATTCCTCTTCCTGCCCCCAAGTCTCCCGCGCCGATTCCTCTCGTACGCCTCTTCCTTCCCCCAAGTCTCCCGCGCCGATGCCTCTTCCTGCCCCAAGTCTCCCGTGCCGATTCCTCTCGTACGCCTCTTCCTGCCCCCAAGTCTCCCGCGCCGATTCCTCTTCCTGCCTCCAAGTCTCCCGCGCCGATTCCTCTCGTACGCCTCTTCCTGCCCCCAAGTCTCCCTCGCGGATTCCTCTCATGCCTCTTCCTGCCCCCAAGTCTCCCGCGCCGATTCCTCTCATATGCCTCTTCCTGCCCCCAAGTCTCCCGCGCCGATTACTCTCATATGCCTCTTCCTGCCCCCAAGTCTCCCGCGCCGATTACTCTCATATGCCTCTTCCTGCCCCCAAGTCTCCCGCGCCGATTCCTCTCATATGCCTCTTCCTGCCCCCAAGTCTCCAGCGCCGATTCCTCTCATATGCCTCTTCCTGCCCCCAAGCCTCCCGCGCAGATTCCTCTCATACGCCTCTTCCTGCCCCCAAGCCTCCCGCGCAGATTCCTCTCGTACGCCTCTTCCTGCCCCCAAGTCTCCCGCGCCGATTCCTCTCATACGCCTCTTCCTGCCCCCAAGTCTCCCACGCCGATTCCTCTCGTACGCCTCTTCCTGCCCACCTTGTGCTCTCATTTGCTCACTGCTTTTTTTCAGCCCTCCCATTTCCTCATAGTAACTGAATGTGTTGCTGCATCTGTACATCCTCGGCCTTAAAGAGGAACTCCAGTGAAAATAATGTAATAAAAAGTGCTTCATTTTTACAATAATTATGTATTAATGATTTAGTCAGTGTTTGCCAATTGTAAAATATTTTAAATCCCTGATTTATATTCTGACATTTATCACATGGTGACATTTTTACTGCTGGCAAGTGATGTAGGTGCTGCTTGCTGTTTTGGCTTTTGGAAACAGCTGTAAACCGCTAAGAGTACGCAGGAAACTGCCAAGAGTATGCACTCAGAATTTTTGTGGGAGGGGTTTCAGCACAATATCAGCCATACAGCGCCCTCTGATTGTCTGTTTTTGAAAAGGCATAGATTTCTCATGTAAAAGGGGGTATCAGCTACTGATTGGGATAAAGTTCAATTCTTGGTCGGATTTTCTCTAAGTTCTGATTCCTCTCAGGTGACGATCCTCATACATTAGAGTACCAGTGTTGCACAGGTTCTCAGAATGTACTGGGCTTTTCTACTGCTCTATGGCAGAAAAGGTTTCACTTTTTATTCTCCTCATGAATATTCATGTAGCTGGTTTGGATGAACAGATCTGTTATCCATACCTTATTGCTTAGCAATCACACTGCTTTATTTCAGAATTACAGTAGCCAAGGTATAACTAAACAAGGAAAAAACGTCCAGCTCAGAATTGGACCATTGGTCTAATTATGGAGCACAGATTTAGACAGTACTCTTCAGTAATTATGATTAATTGTATGTCAGGCTACATGAACTGCAGTGCAAAGTGGGCTATAATTAAATCAAAGTGTAATCATGGTAGTATTGTGCTTCTAATACACATTTGAGATGGATAGTGCTCTTCAAAAGACTCTTATTACCTTTTGTGACCAGGAAGTCCGCTTGTATCTGGCCTGATTACTTCACGCTAATAGGTTCATTATCACAAGCTTTTATGTGCATGAAAGGTGGGGTACCTTTTCATATGGTATTCCCCCTGAACCTCCACCCCACTCCACCTCATATGCTATTCCCCAGCACCTCCACCCTACTTTTCATATGCTCAGTCCTCATTTTATGACAAGCTTTCATAGTTTAAAGCAGGCCTTGCACTACTTGATTTTACTGTTGATATACAGCAGATTCAATCATCATGAATCTGTGGGGAAATTGCTAATGCAAACATTGCCTGTTCAATTTCCATCTGAAATCAATCGATTAGGTCGATGAAGCCAGATGGAAAATTTTGCCTGATCGCCGGCGGGTCAGAAGCGTGTCGCTTGTGTTGGTCGATTCGACAACGACTGGCGCAGAATAACTGCAATGCTTTACCTGTCTGCTGCCGCATGTCCTCCAGGATGGGGTGCTTTAGGTCGCCCAGCAGGTCTCCTCCTCAGTCTGTCCCTCACCTCTTCCTGTCATGTGACAAGCCAAAGTTCAAACACTAAAGATCGGTATGTATGCTAGTGTTTGAACTTCGGCTTGTCATATGTTGTTGTTTTCATGCTCTTGTACCACTGCTATTGACATGCAATAAACAGATTGCTATGCATCTATGAAGGGTCGAGTCCTATTGGGAAAGTTTCTTCACATTGGATTCATAAGGAGGAGTGATGAACCTCTTAGCCTGACGGGACTCCCCAGTACACACCATTTATCCCAGAGGCGGGCAGATACACTTTAGATTGCGATAGGAAGAGAAGAGGGACACACGGAGAAGACCCGGCGGAGGAGAATTAAAGGATACCCAAGGTGACATATGACATGAGATAGACATGGGTATGTACAGTGCCTAGCGTACAACTAACTATGCTGTTCCTTTTTTTCTTTCTCTGCCTGAAAGAGTTAAATATCAGGTATGTAAGTGGCTGACTCGGTCCTGACTCAGACAGGAAGTGACTACAGTGTGACCCTCACTGATAAGAAATTCCCCTTTTTCTCTTTTTTGCTCTCAGAAGCCATTTTCTGCTAGGAAAGCGTTTTTATAGTTCGAATTTCTTATCCGTCATACTGTAGTCACTTCCTGTCTGAGTCAGGACTGCGTCAGCCACTTGCGTTCCTGATATTTAACTCTTTCAGGCAGAGAAAGAAAAAAAGGAACACAGCATAGTTATTCGTGTGCTAGGCACTGTACATACACGTCTCTCATCATGTCACATGTCACTTCGGGTATCCTTTAAAGCATCGGACCCGGGAGGACACGCGGCAGCAGAAAGGTGAGATTGCTGTAAATGGGGTTGCCGAGGCAGGCAGCGGAAGCTAAACAGAAGAAGGTCCTGGGCAGCAGCATTGGGATCAAGTAGGGTCTGTAGAGCATCTGGACCAACCAGAGGCTCCCCACTACTTCCATCTTTAACTTTTGGTTATTAAAGTTTAACGTGAAACAAAGGTGCCCCGTTTAACTTGGGGTTTCTTCCAGCCCTCGGCAGTCCTTCAGCACCCTCCAAGTCATTCTGCTCTGTGGTATAAAGAAGCTGTGCCCCTCTGAAAGCTGGTCAGCTGAGCCAGTTGTGGGCTACTGCGGTACGATGGTGGCTAACCAGCCTCTGAGCTGGTTGTTTAAATTTGTTAAAATTTACCCACATTAGAAACCACAGGGTACAGTGGCACTATAATCTCAGCATGAATCTCAATTAATTTTATGACCGCACTGTCTCGCTATCTACTTTTTATACTTTTATTGCTCACAGGTCTTCACAGGTTTGCATTCAGCAAAGTTCACCGATGTTTAGTTTCAGTTCCGGTTTGCTTTAAACTAATCACTGGAGGCAAGACTCACATTTGACATTACATAGACGTTTCCACAAACTGAAACCAAAGCCTCGTACATACCGGGTGAATTTCTGTTGCCCAGTTCTCCATCCCTTGAGCTACAGTGCAGTGGCAACGCTATACAAATGCGTCACCAGCCTGCAGGCTATGAAGTAGGGACAGAGGGAGGACAAGCGGCGCACAACTACAGGGATTCCTGTGGGCCGGGGATGAGGTTGAACAATGTGCTCCGGTGGTGTTCGGGGATCTGGCATGTTGGACGACCGCTGTGCACACACTAGATTGACTCGCTATACTCAGCTGAGACTGTCTTAATCGTCCATCACTGCTGAGTACAAACCAGCGTGTGTATGTAGTGTAAGGCTAGGTCAGCATTACGCATTATTATAAAGGACTGTTTCAGGTAATGGACTCACAGACATGTCGACAGATCCTATGGTATCTTTAGGATGTGTTCATACATTTCCATGGTTATAGTGGAACACAGTTTCGACACTGCAAGACTTTTCCAGGCTTTGCTCAAAACACCTTTCCTAGATAGCAAAGCTACAAAGAACATCACAACTACATGGATGGACACAGTGGAATTGAAATCTGAGCTGTTGTCTGCATTGTAGTGGAAACCTAGGCTTAAGGTAGCTATACATCTAGAGATGTATGGACTGATTCGACTGAGAGAAATCTGTCAGCTGCCCATACACCACAGGCAGATTCCCGATCAATTTCAGCATGAAATTTCTCAGGAATCGGCCTTGTGCGCCGCATCCGTCCTCGACGCCCCAACGCTGTGCCCCCTAGCAATAAATGACCCCCGTGTCCAGTGCAAGGTATACATTACCTTTCCGCCACCTTCGCAGGCTTCGGACACACTCTGTTCATCATACACGCGCGCAAAGTGGTTGACTAGTAACTTGGGCGCGTGAATGGCATCTGATGCCAAACGTGCGTCCCTTACTAGTGAACCACGTGGGGTGCATGGTGAGTGTAGTGCGCCCGTAGCCTGCTGGAACAAGCGGAGGAAAGGTAATGTATTACATGCACAGGGCAACGGAGGGGTGACAACACATTTATCATTAGGGGAGGCAGCACCGGGGGTTTTGTCGATAGTCGCAAAATTGCAAGCCGCTACTGCCAGGCACCCGATCAAGCAAGTTGGTACTACATCTTATAGCATACGCAATAGACTATGCGACCAATTTAAAAAAAGTGTACCTGAGGCAACATGAGATAACATGTGTACAGTGCAAAACGTTAAAGGGAACCTAAACTGAGGATATGGATGTTTCCACTTAAGGACCGGGCTTATTTGCTGCGATCTGTGCTGAATGGGGCTCTCCAGCCCACAGCACAGATCGTGTTTGAGCCAGGGCGACCAGACTCCCCCCTCCCCCCCCCCTTTGTTCCCCACTAGGGGGATGTCCTGCTGGGGGGGAGGGTGTCTGATCGCCGCCGGCTATCTTTGTGTTGCGGGGGGACGACTCATCAAAGCCCCCCTCCGCAGCGATATCGAGCCTCCCTCTCTTTCCCTTCCTCCCCTCCTTCCCCTGGGCGGCACAGGACGGCGATGCGTCCTGCGCCGCCTCTGAGAGGCTTCAGCCTATCAGATGCCGGCGATCCCCGTCCAATCAGAGGCCGGGGATCCCCGTCCAATCAGAGGCCGGGGATCGCCGATCTCCTTTACGGCAGCCCCGTATGATGTAAACAGCGGGGATTTCTTCCCAGCGCGTTTACATTTAGCCTGCGAGCTGCGATCGGAGGCTCGCAGGCTGTTCACGTAGACACCCTCCGTGAGCTGACATGGAAGGTTTCCATGTAAAACCACGAACGACCAGCCGCCACCTATCGGCGTTAGGCGGTCGTTAAGTGATTAAAATAATACCAGTCGCCTGACTCTCTGCTGATCCTGTGTCTCTAATACTTTCAGCTACAGCCCCTGAACATGCATGCAGATCAGGTGCTCTGACTGAAGTCAGACTGGATTAGCTGCATGCTTGTTTCAGGTCTGTGATTCAACCACTACTGCTGCTAAAGAGATCAGCAGGGCTGCCAGGCAACTGGTATTGTTTAACAGGAGGCATCCATATCGCTCTGTTTAGGTTCCCTTTAATATTTACCAGGCTGTTTTACTTGTTTTATTTTTCTGCCTGAAATAGTTAATTTCTAGGCATAGTAGTGACAGCTTCTGCTTTGTTGGTACCTTGTCGAGAATATAGTACACATCACTGATAAGCAAATTGGTTATACAAGTTTTCCTAGCAGAATGCAACTTCTGAGAGCAAGAGGACAAAGTAAATGGTCAATAGTTCATGTAATTTTTTTTTTACTCTGGGACACTTTATAGGCTGCCACTGAGCAGAGACAACAAAACATTCATTCTACTTTGTAAATGTTTAAATATAAATTAAAACCATGGGCTATAAAAGTCGTTATTAGGAGTAGGAGCATAAATACAGTTTTGTCTCATCTGTTTATGTTCACCTTGGGTTCACTTTAAATCTGAGACCATATGCATTATGTATTATTTTCACGTCGGTAGCATGGACTAGAGGCAAGGTGAACTGTTTGCTGAAAACTCAAACCCATCAATAGGTAAAGTAGGCTTGTGTGAGATGATTGGATACCATTTTGCGCTATTGAACCCCAGAAGGTAGCCATCATTATGCTGCAGTTCAATAAAAAGCTCATGTAAATAGAACACCTCTGATGGATGCGTCTGAACTCACGGATAAGCAATCCTGTTTATATTGTCGAAATGAACGTAATTACTTTAGTGGTTAAAGCATCGAAATGATATGATCGGCAATCCACTTTAATGTCGGCAATCAAGGAATTCCATTTAAATAAATCCATTTGACTTTGCTCGACATGCCTATGAATGAAGGGCTTGTTTAGCTTTTACAGAGAGCCTTATTATTGTTTCCAAGTCGGAGAGATGTTTTCAGAGCCGCACTATATCTCCGGAGATATGACAACGCTCGCAGCATTATGGCGCCGCGCCGTAACAAATAGGGGCCGCGACAGCTAATAGCGCTGCTTCTAGTCCTAACTATTTTATGCTGTATTTCCTGCTGACACATTTGTTGCCCCGTAAGTACTGCTGCACATTTTATACTGAAGGATGGTAATTTTATGGTGACTTCTTGCACTTTCTCAGCTTTAGACTGTCTCGTTTTGAATGCCAAAAAGGTTTTGTAAATTGCTGCGTCTCCACGAACTGCCCAAACCCTCCCGGGTTCCATATCTTCTATTGCATCGATTTCATTACGTAGTTTTCCTCTTAAGGGTGTAGGCATTGCTTTTTCTTCCTATTTGTGTTATTTTTTGTGTTTTGCTTAAGCAAAAAAATTTTTTCTTTTGATTCAGAAACCTGACGAATTGTTACAGATTTAAATTTTTATTTATTTTGTATTTTCCCCTCTTAACTCCACCATTAAAGTGAACCTGAACTGCAAATTAATTCAAAATAAACCTACACAAGTCATACTTGCCTCCCGTGTAGTCTTTTCCTCAATCTTTCTCCTCTCCTGCATCCGGTTTGTCCACTGTGATCAATGGAATTCTCCATCCTCCATTCTGAAAATGGCTATTACCCTATAACAGCTTCCTGGTCAGCACAATGTTTCACTGTAATATCGCCCATGTGAGCCATAGGGAAAACTTAGACATTAAAACCAACATAGAAAGACAATAGGTGGTCGGCACTACCTGGAGAAATTGCCCTATGAGTATGACAGGATTGACTCAAACGACACCCATGTCCCAATTGCGTGCTCAGGATGACATGGCACTGCAGCGTATCTTGTCACAAAAAGAAATGAAAAACATCCGGCACTGCAGTAAATGGGAATTGCATTTATTCCAGACTGTGTTCAAAAAGTGGAATGCAGACAGCAAACAGTTCAAAATAGAGAACAATACAGTCCTACCATGGGTGTGCAGATGGCAGTGGGCGCAGGGTGTGATACGGGCAGCCTGACGGCCGTTTAGCACGGCGGTGCTTCTTCTAAGGCTCAACCACTGCGGTTGAGCCTTAGAAGAAGCACCGCCGTGCGAAACGGCCGTCAGGCTGCCCGTATCACACCCTGCGCCCACTGCCATCTGCACACCCATGGTAGGACTGTATTGTTCTCTATTTTGAACTGTTTGCTGTCTGCATTCCACTTTTTGAATACAGTCTGGAATAAATGCAATTCCCATTTACTGCAGTCTCGGATGTTTTTCATTTCTTTTTGTGACAAACTTAGACATTACCTGGCTCATCAGTTGTCTTTTTGGTTATAACTGACAGCAACTAATACAGTATATAACTGTCAGCAACTGATATAGTTCAGTTCTGACAAAATCTTGTCAGAACTCAAAGGGATTATTGTTGGAAGAAAATGGTGAGCTTCTGAAAGGAACTGAGGGTGAGGCAAGTATGTAATATTGATTTGCAGCTACATCATGTGTTTATTTAAAATAATGTTACCCGGTTCAGGTTCCCTTTAAGCAGATTTTTTTTTTCTTTTGAGCTAGAAACCTGATAAAATATATTACAAATGTCATTTTTTTTTTCTTTTGTATTTGCCACACTCTTAACTCCACCATTAAAAGTCTTATGAAAAGTATCTTATTTAGGTAAAGTTGATACTTAGTTGGGCAATGCGATGGCAACCAAATGGTAATCCACTCAATCAAGCTTATAACTAGAGATGGTCAATGATGTGCAAATCTGAGTTTGTGTGAGTGGATGCAAATTTTACACAGCTTGAAAATGGGCCATTCGAATTCTACCTTGACCTTTTCAAGTTACATAAATTTTTATACAAAATTTGCATAATCCTGCATGAACTTGGAACTATTTGCATATTATTGGCCATCACTACGCAAGAGACTGGGCAGAAGAATACAGAGTAAAACTTTTTAAAGATACCTTGGCTTGAGTTCACATTAAAACTAATGTGAGGAGCACAACAGGGATAGGCCTAAGCCAGTTACAGACTTCAGCAGCAGAACGGAGGGGGCCAGAAATACACTGGGGAGCCTCTGACACTTGGGGGTCTGGAATAATCCTTAGGTAAGTGCAAATCAAGTTTCCCCCCCTCATTTGAGAGTTTGGTTACTGGGTAGCTGGGATGAAGTAAGAAAGTGATACTTACCTGTGACTTCCACCAGTCCCATGTGCACAGTCCTCGTCATCCTCCCCACCCACTCCATTAGTTTGCAGTCTTGCTTGGTAATGGGGCTGAGTGTTCTCCCCAGGCTCTTTTAGTCAAGTGCTCCACTTGGCTAATTTTGGGGACCACCCGGCTATCATCGTCTTGCCTCCTCCTCTGCCTCTTATGCTTTAAGCAGAGTTATGCAGAGAAGCGCCGAACCTGCATTCTTCCCCACCGGGCTACTTTTTCGTGCCACCCGGTTGGAAAAATTTCTGGGGAGAACACTGGTTTGAAAACATTTCTGGGGAGAACACCGGCTCCAGTCGGGCCAGTCGAAATCCGCTGCACATGGGCTTTGGGGCCGCACCCCCATTGCTCTTCCGTCGGCAGGAACTTTTTGTACCTGTGAAGCACTATCCGCACCGGCGCAGAATGCTCCTGGTGACAAGGGTAAGTGTTCGGCCTGGTGAACATGCGCAGGGGCCCCCGACTGGAGCCCTAATACCAGGTGAGATAGCAGACTAACGGAGTGGCCGGGACCGCAGTGAAGGAGGCAACGGTGAAGGAGGCAACGGTGATCATGGGGCTAGAGGAAGTCCCGGGTAAGTATCCATTCTTTTATTTATGTTCTCTTTAAAGGACAACCGATGTGACATGATGAGATAAACAAGTGAATGTATAGTGCAAAGCACACAAATGACTAGGCTGTGTTCCTTTAGTTCTTTCTCTTCCTGAAAGCGTTAAACATCGGGTATGTAATTGCCAGATTCTGTCCGGGTCAGACTATAGCATAACCTTCACTGATAAGTAACAGCCATAAAACACTTTCCTGTCAGTAAATAGCTTCTGAGAGCAGGAAAGTGATAAAAAGGCTGAACAATTCATAGATTTGAACTCTGGCATACTGCAATGAAGGTGTTATTGATCAGATGCAATGAAAAAGTAAAAATTTGAAAACTAGATTTAAAGGGGAACTGAAGTAAGAGGTATACGGAGGCTGCCATATTTATTTCTTTTTAATCAATACCAGTTGCCTGGCAGCCCCACTGGTCTATTTCTCTGCAGTAGTATCTGAATAACACCAGAAACAAGCATGCAGCTAGTCTTGTCAGATCTGACTTTAAAGTCTGAAACACGTGATCTGCTGCATGCTTGTTCAGGGGCTATGGCTAATAGTATTAGAGGCAGAGGATCAGCAGGGCTGCCAGACAACTGGTATTGATTAAAAGGAAATAAATATGGCAGCCTCCGTATACCTCTTACTTCAGTTCCCCTTTAAATCTGTGGGATAGCTAAAAAAAAAAACATTTTTGGGAGGAGAATAAATACAATTGTTTTTCTCATCAGTTTATTTTCACCTTTGATGTCCTTTAAGCTTCTGGCTGGATCTGAGGAGTCCATACCATCTTTTGTTTACATTCCTTTGTTTGCTACAATCAATATCCAATCACTTTCAAAACTGCTGCGCTGCCCAGTTACTAGTCAACTACCTATTAGTGCAATTAATAAGCAAATCAGGCAAGACAATATAAATATCACCATAAATATCACCATAAATGTCACATAAAGTCCAATGAGTGCGCTGTGGTTCCTCCTGTAAAAAAGTCAATGTCCTTTTGGTGCTATGCACTCCACTGCGCGCTCCTCCAGAGACCTGTATAAAACATCTCCACATAGTGTGATACTGTATAACCATTCAATACTCAAATGCTCCACAGTGCGGGTGCGAGTGATAACCGTGTCCACACGTGATCCCCACCACCCTAGAGGTCAAAAAGGCTCACCAGATGTAGACCACCCTGATTCAGGTGGCAATCTCACATTCATTAATATGTATCACTCAGAGCATCAGTGATCATATCCAGTTCCAATAAAAAATTCCTTTAATAAAAGCATAAAATAAAATCATCACGCAGCATGTCAATCCAGTGTTAAAATACACACTGCGCCTCTTGCGCACTTGCGTAACTTACAGACTCCCTTTAGGGGTAGAATAGCGAGTCATAGCGGCAAGTCTCTCCAGCATCAGACGCGTCTCCAATAGCCTTTCCGCGGCGTCCCGCTCTCCAGGCTCCCGCGACACCGGACTTCCGCACTGCGACCCACGTGAACTACGTCAGGCGTACTGGCTCCGCCCTACGCTCCTGATGAGTCCTGGTGACGAAACGCGTAGGGCGGAGCCAGTATTGGAGACGCGTCTGATTCTGGAGAGATTTGCTGCTATGACTCGCTATTATGCTTTTATTAAAGGAATTTTTTATTGGAGCTGGATATGATCACTGATGCTCTGAGTGATACATATTAATGAATGTGAGATTGCCCCCTGAATCATGGTGGTCTACATCTGGTAAGCCTTTTTGACCTCTAGGGTGGTGGGGATCACGTGTGGACATGGTTATCACTCGCACCCGCACTGTGGAGCATTTGATTATTGAATGGTTATACAGTATCACACTATGTGGAGATGTTTTATATAGGTCTCTGGAGGAGCGCGCAGTGGAGTGCATAGCACCAGAAGGACATTGACCATTAATATCCAGCCAGCAGCATGCTGACACTGAACTGTTCACATTGTAGAACCAGAGAGAGCCGAGATGGGATCTTCAACTTGCAAATAGTTAAATTAATCTTTTTTTTTTAAATTAATTTAACCATTTTTAGGAGGAGGAGGATAAATGCAATTGTCTTTCTCATCAGTTTATTTTCATCTCTGATGTCCTTTAAAGGGAAGGTTCAAGCAAAATAAGTTTCACTTACCTGGGGCTTCTACCAGCCCCAAGCAGCCATCCTGTGCCCTCATAGTCACTCACTGCTGCTCCAGTCCCCCGCTGGCAGCTTGCCGACCTCGGAGGTCAGCGGGACGCATTGCGTACATTTTTACGCATTCCCGCTAGTGCAGGAACATTAACACATACATTTTTACGCGTTACTGGTTCAATGCGTAAATTTTTACGCAATGAACCAGTAATGCGTAAAAATGTATGTGTTAATGTTCCTGCACTAGCGGGAATGCGTAAAGTTGTACGCAATGCGGCCCCCGACCTCCGAGGTCGGCAAGCTGCCTGCGGGGGACTGGAGCAGCAGTGAGTGACTACGAGGGCACAGGATGGCTGCATGGGACTGGTAGAAGCCCCAGGTAAGTGAAACTCATTTTTTTATTTTGCTTGGACATTCCCTTTAAGGCCTTTTTCAAATGGGCAGCTTGGGTGTTTTCACTGCCTGTCAGCTGCTCTCCCGCACCGGCCGGACGCTTGGACATTAAGAACTAGTCATAGCTTTTAGTTTCTCCATTTGGAGAACATGTCTGTGAATTTGAAATGAAGGAAATTGTGGCAATCTAAGATGTAGACCGTAATAAAGAATTGTATACCAATAATAATGGTTTTTTACTGTGTGACATTTTTATGGAACCGAAAAAGGCACAATGGAGTCCTAGAAACGGCATGAGGTCTGGTAGTGAATGAAAAGGGCTACACGGACCCAGGTGCCTGTCAAATTACAATTCCAAATTTCTAAAGAGCTCAAGTGTTCTCTGTTATTAAGAGCTTTCTGAAATAAAATTGAAATTTGAGGCTTTTTTTTTGTACTTGCATCTTGCACAGATTTTATAATTGTACTCGCTTTTATTTTCTTTTTTTTTTCCACTTTTACAATAGTTGGAAATTAGATTTGTCTGAAGCGGTAGTTGGTGATTAGCTTCTAATTACCAAGTACAGATGAGCCTCTCGGCTTGATTTTATCTGATTTGCCTTTCTCAGGCCTTGAATGACTCCTGCACAATATGTGGGAAAGTGACTGCAGTCAGGTCATCCCTCAGACACAGCGCAATAATAGCAGAGTGCATTATGGGATGCAGCACAAGGACCGCTACTCGTTTCTCAGCTGTGCAGAGCAATTGTGAATAAACAAAGCTGAAGCTAGACCTGCTTGAGTTATTGACCCTTGATATCCCCCACCCATAGGTTAGCATGGCATTTGAGACAACATCTTTCTTTCCTTTTCCTGCTGTTTTCTAAATAACCACACTTTCACAAGCCACACAAGTCCTCATATCTGTTAAATGGACATGATCTGACCTGTTATTTAAACAAATATTTTTTCCTGCTTTATCAGTTTTGTTAGTGAAAGGCAAGGGAGGGTTTACACTTGCATGTAGGAATCGCATGTGTTATTTTATATGCTACACATGCTCATCTCCATAACAATGATCCTCCAAGTTCCATGTAGTGTGCGCACATAACTTAGAGGAACTCCAGTGAAAATAATGTAATATAAAAAGTGCTTCATTGTTACAATAATTATGTATAAATGATTTAGTCAGTGTTTGCCCATTGTAAAATCTTTTAAACCCCTGATTTACATTCTGACATTTATTACATGGAGACATTTTTACTGTGGGCAGGTGATGTAGCTGCTGCATGCTTTTTTGGCAGTTGGAAACAGTTGGAAACAGCTGTAAACAGCTATTTCCCGCAGTGCAACAAGGTTCACAGACAGGAAACTGCCAGGAGTACCACGGTACTCTGGCATTGTGGTGAAACCCTCCCACAAGAAACCGTCATACAGCGCCCCCTGATGGTCTGTCTGTGAAAAGAAATAGATTTCTCATGTAAAAGGGGTATCAGCTACTGATTGGGATGAAGTTCAATTCTTGGTTGGAGTTTCTCTTTAAAATCAGTTGGCAGTTGTGCCTCCATGGAAGCTGATGCTGGATTTACTGGCACTCTGCACTCAAAGGTAATTATTGAAATACAAAGTATCTAGGGTGGGTAAGCTAGGATAATGGGGAGACTTGGATTGTGAGGCCACTTAGAATTAGCCTAGGTTTATTAGGCTAGGTTTATTATTTTGGGTAAGATTTTGGTTGTAAATAGTTTCACCAGTTAATCAGGAAACTGGATAAACCAGGTTAAAAGGGTCAGATCCTATGTTGATCATGAAAAAAGGTTGCCATATAGGGCAAGACATAAGGTAGGAAAGGAGTTACTAACCAGGTGAAGATTCATGGTTTGAACAAGGTTGGGTACAGGAGAAGATTGTTTGGTTATGTCTAGCAAACATCATGCTGCGCTTATGGCCGTTTACCTTTACGCACCCCATTTACCACACTCTGTTCTGGTGCTCATTCAGACCACCTGTGGCAGCAGCACACGTCTGTCTCCAGAATACTCACACAATTGGTAGTTTTTCCTGGAAGGTTCTCTTCCTCTGACGCTCCTGCTCAAACATGTACCTTTCGTTTCCTTTTGAAAGTCATTTGTTTGACATTAGCTAATGGAGGACTTTATACAGAGATAAAAATGATATATAAGCAAGTTGTGCCTAAGTGAGACCAGGGAAACATCAAACATGCAATACTAGCGCACAATAAACAACGCTCTTCATCTGATTTCTTAGAAGTTTCTGCTTTGATGGGGTTGACATATCGGCTCTGCTATGGGGATTGGGCTTCCAGCTGAATTATTTTTGGCTTTCAAAACTTAAACTACATTTCAGCCGATGATAGGAAGGCAGTCACCTAGAGCACATGAATATTTTGCTTTGATATAAATCTATTTCCTTTTAATGCTGTGTTGGTAACTCACTGCAATGCAAAACCAACCTGCCATTTAATAAATATTCTTCTCCTGCTTGCAGAAAACTATATTCTTGCAGAAATAAAGCTTTTGTTTCTATGTTTATTCTCGGATGAGATGGAGGGATAATTCTGACCACAAGAGCGGTTTGTTGATGACACACTGTTATAATTACAGTGTTAACATTTGGCAATTAGCAGAGCCTGGTGCTGAACAGTTATAATTGTAGATAAACATGTTTTATACCACTAAGAGTAATGATTATCTGTAATCCCTTACACAGCAGCGGAGTCCCACTTATCTGACTTAATGTGTGTGTTTTTCACAGCTTAAAGCAGAACTCTGGCTAGACCTTTTTTATGTTTTGGATAGTGTGTGGGAGGGTTCAAACTTTCATTAAAGGCTCTTACCCACAATGCAATTTTTGCAGTGATATTTCCCACAATGCCTGACAGTGGCTGCAGCTCTCTTTAGCTACCCATCTGCTTTTTTTTTCTTTAGCCAAATGGCATCAGATTAACATGTAGGTTAATAAGCACATAGGTACTCGTGCTTTTTAGCCACTATGTTGGTTTGCTGCCATTTGCTCCAGGTAATGGTTCAGCAGTATAAAGTAAGCCTAATGGTGGCCACTAATGGTCCAATGTTTTTCATTCCTTGTCACCATTTATATGTAATATAAGGGACTGCCTAAATTTTCAGTCAGTACATTCACTCAGTTTTCCCTTGTAATACATAGGTTTTAGTAAAATTGGATGAAAAAGATTGGATCATTAGTGGCCACCTTAAAATGGTCAGATTTACAGTCTGAATGTCCCCAGTTTCCTATGATAATTTGCCACGCTAGTGTAAAGATAGCTATGCATCTAGCGATGATGGGTAGATTCAACCAAGACACAAGTCTCTCTCTAATTAAACATGATTAGAGAGAGATCTGTTGGCTGCCCATACACCACAGGCCTATTCTCGATCAATTTCAGCATGAATTCTCTTGGGAATGGGTTGAGTCCGCTGCAACTGCTGCCTCGCTGCTGTTATTGTAGTATATGTGTGCATTTATACATTACCTGCCCTGTGTGGCAGTGCATCCCCCCCCAGCTGAAAATATCAGCCTCCAGACAGTCTTCTACCCTTCAGTTCCTAGGGGCTTTCGGATGTCCTCTCTATGGCTCTGGGTTTGTCAATTGACCTGCATTGGATCAGGTGACAGACTAGGAGCCCTGCATTGGTGCCGTAAAGCCGAAGGCAGCTACAGGAAGGGTAGAAGACAGCACCTGGAAACTCCATTATTTTCTCCCCTACAATGCCCTGCAAACCCCCCAAAGCACTGTCCCCATTATGCCCCTCAGGCATGCCAGTTAGTTGAGACTTCTGGTTGCCTGTTGAGTTCTGGAGAGCAGGAACTTTGCTGTATTTTATTTTTGCATCAGAAGTTACTTATTAAAAGTGGAGTTTGCCCTCAGCCGTCGTTCCTGGAACTCCTGGTTTGTCCTTGGCTTTAGTGAGAATACTGGAAACTTCTCTTGGTGGTCCGCTGCTAATTGTGCCGGGCTCTTGCCTGGGATTGTTTCATAATGAATAAATGGAAGTAACTTTTCGGAGCGTCTGTCACAAACACTTTGGAAGTCAGCATTCTAATGCCCTTCTTTGGCGAGTCATTAGTATTCACAACTCCATCAGCCTGCAGTTTAAGCTCTTCTGCTTGTATTTGTCACAGAAGATGATGAAGGGATGTTGCCTAGGAACACTCAGGCACACTCGCGACAGGAATTATCAATCTGTTCTGTATATTCACCTCCACATGGAGCGGAGAAAATTGAGTTTCACCGCTGACAAGTTTAATTGATTGCGAGTTGTCTTTGCAGGCCCATGGCATCTCAAACATTATTTCCTGTAATCGCGGGACTTGTGGAAGGATTTACTGGGAGGGGTTTATAACCGCAGGACAGGAGTGAAGTTTTTTTTTAAATATATAGATTTTTTTTTTCTTTTTCTCCACATCCAATTTATACCTGAGATCTTTCTGTGAAGATCTCGTTATAGCTGCATATTTTGCACATAGATTGGCAATTCTTGCTCTGAAGTGATAGTTTGAAGTCAGAGAACATTATGAAATAGTCTGTCATGTTCTCCTCTTGATCTTGATGCCTTGGCTTATTTACTGTATATACTCGAATACAAGTCGACCTCGTGTATAAGTCAACCCACATATTTTACCCTCTTAAACTGAAATTTTTTGACTCAAGTATAAGTCTACCCAGCAAAGTTAATGCCTGCACTTTGGGATTAGGAAGAATTAACACCTGCACTTGGGGCCCAAGAGGGGTTAATGACTGCACTGCATACCGTATTGCAGCCATTAACCCCTCCTGTCCCTCAAGTGCAGCCAATACCTCCTCCAGGCTCCCAAGTGCTGCAATTATTCACTCCCTTTTATGCAGCCCAGTATTTCCCCCCTGCCCATTTCCTTGTTAATTGCTGTGGCCAAGACTTTCAGACCTGTGCTTTATTTCCTTTATCATGAAAGTCTAAAATGCTGCAGTTGGGAATGTCACGAAAAGTGCACACACTACTCACTGTTGCTCATGACTCATGTATAAGTTGACCCCTGTACTTTGATTTAGTGAGTCAGACCTAAATTTCGAGACTCACACTCTAGTGTATACAATATTTAAAGAGCTCTTATCGTTTGACCTTCTGGTTTGGAAAACCAAGCCACCATGTGACGGTTAAAGGCACTTTTCAGAAATTATGAAAAAAAAAAAAAACCGCCCAGTTTTTTTTTTTTTGGTACTTTTTTTAAATTTAAAAATTCTAACGATTAGACGGGTTTGCTTAGTCTTTGTATTAAGTGTATGTAAATGTATTAAAATTAGTACACATGCATGACTTTAAATTGGCTGAGGTGACTGATAACAACCTCAGCCGACAATCAGGCGTGTGTACGGCACTCAACAGCGTAAACCCGCAAATGTTCCGCTGGATGAATATATTCAACTCCAGCTCCAATGATCCCGTTGTCTGTGCCCCTTCCCCACGGGGTGTCATGCATGCGCTGTTCGTCCTTCCTTCCCCATAGCAACACAAAACATTGTCAGCTACTCAGCTGCCATGCGTGTGTGCAGCCTGGGCCAATGATGTCGCCCAAGGGGATCAGGCGATTCCGGAAGGGCGACGTTAGTTGTCAACATGCACAAGTCCTTCTGAAGTTTTATCAGCAAGTCTCTGGACCTCTCGCTACCTATCATGTGGAGTAGACTGCTTCTCACACAACCTGATGCTTGCTGTCCTGTGTGTTCTCCCCTACCCCCCCCTCCCCCACACACACACACACTTCATTAGTTGTAGCCGGGTCAGTGACCAACCATGTGCCTTCCTAGGGGTGGTGGCCAACCCTCAGTGGAGTAATGTGATGAAAGGAACACGCTTAAACTTGAGGAGCTGTTATGCTGAAAAAGTCCCTGGTGAGATTAGAATCTAGGACCTGTTGCTAGACCAATGTCTAAACCTCCTAACTACCATAGATCCCGGTTTCCTGTCTACCTAAGGGTTTATCCTCACACCACTTGCCTCCCACCCATTCTGTTGAGAGACACAAGGGCTACCAAACTGTTTATTCATTGACCAACTGTGACTCTGATTATGTTTCCATTAATTTACTGCCTCTCTGCTTCTCCCATGCACCGACTTGGCACTTGCTAGCACTCAGCACAGGCAGTGGAGAGGCGGCCCCCACATTGAGTTACATCCAGGGATGTGGAGTCGGAGTCAAGGACTTGGAGCAACGTTTAGGTACCTGAAGTCGGTGGTTTCGTAAACTGAGGAGTTGTAGTCGGATGTAACATCCCTGGTTACATCTGAGCACTTCGGTGCATGATACGTTTTTTGTTTTTGCCTAGTTAATTGCACCATGTAACAAGCACTGACAAGTGTGGGGGGGTGGGAGGGGGTTACAAATACTGCTACTCGGCTACATTTAGTTACAGCCGAAAGGCACCTGGTGCCCAGCAATCAATAGGCTTAACTGTATGATTGTGCAAAAGAGACCTAAACTTTCACCCTAGGAACAGTTTCTCAGATACCATTCCCTCCAAACCCAACGGCTTCACCCAGATCAGGCAATTTTTGTGGGTTTTTGTGTTTTTTTTTTTTTTAATTTATTTTTAAGCTGGTAGAAAGGTTTATTGAGAAGAATCAAAATTTGTCTTCTGTTTTTAAGGTTTTTTTTTTTGTCCTCTAGTACTATTTTCTCCCCCATCCTTTTTGCTCTCTCTCTCCTCCTTTCTCGCTGCACAGATTAAAGGACAAATAGGCTGTTGACAACTTATTACTGAGCTCTCACTTTCTCTCTGCCTTGGGCATCGAGGCCTTAATTGAAGCCAGCCTTTCAAAATCTTATCCCAAAAAGTGTCAGTGGAAGCAAGTAAGCCCCTTTGAGCCGACGCAATGAATTTTGAAATGATCTGCCACCTTTCTGTAATAAACCCAGCTTCCACTTGTAGCAGTGGAAAGCTGTCATACAGGAACCCTTCAAAGCAGAGCCCAGTAATTGGCATATTAAGCAGCCATGCAAAGTTCAGCACTAGCTGGGCTAGTAGCTGTGAGCAGTCTTCTACCAAATGCATGCTATGGCTTCATAGTCAATCACTGGCGCTGTTTGCTTATTACACAACGCATTTCGCATGAATTCACAGGACATGTCAGAATTTCCAAATTGCTTATACTTCTTGTTCTTCTAATTTGTGTTTAACTGCATTCAAATTAAAGGGACACTTAAGTCAAACAAAAAAAATGAGTTTTACTCACCTAGGGCTTCCAATAGCCCACTGCAGCTGTCCGGTGCCCTCGCCGTCTCCCTCCAATCCTCCTGGCCCCGCCGGCAGCCACTTCCTGTTTCGGTGACAGGAGCTGACAGGCTGGGGACGCGAGTGATTCTTCGCGTTACTGGCCACAATAGCGCCATCTAAGCTGCTATAGCATATATCATATACCATATAGCAGCATAGAGGGTGCTAATGTGTCTGGGAACGCGAAGAATCACTCGCGTCCCCAGCCTGTCAGCTCCTGTCACCGAAACAGGAAGTGGCTGCTGGCGGGGCCAGGAGGATCGGAGGGAGACGGCGAGGGTACCGGACAGCTGCAGGGGGCTATTGGAAGCCCCAGGTGAGTAAAACTCATTTTTTTTGTTTGACTTAAGTGTCCCTTTAAGAGGCAACCTTCTTGACTGCATAGCCAAGATATATGAAAGTCAAAAAATGCAGAGATGACCTCTTACAACATACAATTAACAGATAAACATTTTCCATAAAGGCCCTTAATAATATCAGGTTCATGGCACATTTATAGACCGGTACCTGTAAAATATACTTATTACCATTTATTAATAATGGCTGCCGATACCATGCTAGGCTCCACCCCCCCCCCCCCACCCCCTCAACTAGACACCTGCTGAATATTTGAGGAAAGTAGAGCATTGAGTTTCATGGATAAACCTTACCTAGACCTTCTTTGAACTAAGTTTTTTTCCCAATCACAAGTACACAGTGAAAGCGGAGTTGACCCCCTGAATTCAGCCTGAACTAATGGTGAAGGTTCATATGCTCTAGCAAAGGGGTGGACCCCCCCCCCCAGCTGGAAGTGACCTGGCTTGCTGCCTCCAATGGGGGGTGGAGCTATCGGATCCAAGGAGGGGGCCTGATGTTAATATTGTTGGGGGTTGGTTTCCCGTGGGTTGCAGCACCCCGGCTCAAATGGACAATGACCTCAATTCACTAAGCTTATCTCCTGTCTTTAATAACATTTCTAGAGTTATCACCATGGTGATAAGGCATGTAGTTTTCAGGAAACATTTTACCGCAGGCAAACCTAAAGTTAACTCTTTTGTCTTTAAAATAACTACAGAATTCTTAAGTTAGACATGCTTTTAATTAACTGCGTGTGAAAATATCTTCAGAGGAGGTAACTAAACCACAGAGGAGGTAACTTGAAGAGATAAGATAACTCTCGCTGTGTGGTGGCAAGTTTTCTCTTGCCTTATCTCCAGCATGATCTTAGTGAATTGAGGCCAATGTTTTAATCAGAAACACTGCCACATGTGTGCTCCTCTGGTCAGTGTGCTGCTGTTTTTTTTTACTGCTCAGGATGATTGACATTTGAAGCTCTCGAGGTCCAAGGTACTTATTTTCTCAGCATGAAGTACACGTACCCCAGGGGGTAGTAAATTTAGGCCCGGGGGGGGGGGGGGGGGGGGTGTGTCTTGAAATTGTCAATCAATTCCATGTAGTAAGTGTTGAGAGAGATTCAATTTGTTTATAAAATTATTATTTTTTTTTATAAGTATAGAGAAAAGCTTGAAGCTATTTTTTTTTAAAAGCTTTTATACATTAAAGGACATGATATTGCCAACAGTAGGGGTTTCTTGGCCAACACAATCACTAATAAAGCCGTATATGCTATAGTAATATTGAGAAATACTGCACTAGCACAAATGCTTCCTCCCACCATTATGGCAGTTGCCCCGAAGGATATGCTTCCGAGTGCTCGATCAAAGTTGAAACGGATGTTTTTAGAGCAGTGGGTAATTTAACTTGCCTTTGTCATCACCTACTGTATGCAACATGTAACAACAAAAATATATAGTGATAACAGTACATTTTGTACATGAAGACCACTTTGCATGTATAAAACGTTCGAGTCGCAAGTAGGGGACTGACTTCATTTAGTGCATTTTTCGACATAAAGATGTCCAGCCTCCCTTTTGTAAGTTTGGAGCAGAGGCTGGTGGTATCTACCATGAGGTAGAGCAGCTAAGCATTTTCCTCTATAGTTTCTCCCCCTGGTTTAGTCTCTGGAAGTGCCCACAGCCTGGCTGCCTTGCAGTGTACTAGGAGGCAAGAAGTGAAGATAGGGCCATAAATAAAACTGAGAGAAACACTGGCGACCCAAATGCCAGCTTCCTTTATTTCCATGGATTTTTATTGGCTGGTATTCACTACTGTTAAGAGAATTATTTAAAAAAGGAAATGTGTGAAAATGCTTACAGCTAACCGATCTTCACACTGACCTCCATGTGTGTGATGCTTTGACACTAACTCCAGCCTCCAGTGGGAAGTCTTATTGGAAAGGCTGATGGCACAAACGGATCTGCCCATGTGTAGTAGCCTATCTTTTTGCTTTTAGTATTTCTTAAAAGTTTTGGCTGCTTTGTATGAGTTCTCTACATCACTCAGGAAGCATTACCGGGAGTTTTACATAGAAATCAAGTTCCCATCGATCAAGATGAAGTGAGGAATATCAAATGAGTGATATGTTTCATTTTTAGTCAGAAGGAAAGGCTGGGGAGTTTGAACGCCAGTATTTCACTCTGAGCCGGTGCCACTCGGCAGATCCATTTATCTTCACTAAAGAGCAAATGAATTTGGCTTCTAGTGATGTGCTGAGCATGTCTAAGAGCCTAGGCAGGCTCCAGCGTTTAGGTGTGAAGAAAGACAGAAGCCATGGTTAAACTAGTTTCTCTGTTTACAGCTAAAGCCATAACTAATACAGTTTCCAACAATGGAACATTGTAACGGGTAGCTTACATGTTTACTTGTAGCTTCATCTCCGGAGAAAACCCGTAGTGATTGGCCAGGGGCCTACAGAGGCTTGCTTAGAGATTGCTGAACCTAGGGAGTTTCGATAGATTAATGGACAGAAAAGATGAAACTGGGCAGGTCGCTACAACCACTCCACTCCTAGGTCGGGAGCAGGACACCAGCAAGCCATATTTATCGTAGAAGAGAAAAATCCCGCTGCACCGGCCGTGGATGAAAAGTCCAGTTTTTATTAAGCAATGTAGACAAACAGCATAAAACAGCTCACGCTTATCCGAGTTAAAACCAAGCTCCGATACGCATGAGCTATTTTATGCTATTTGTCTACATTGCTTAATAAAAATTGGACTTCTAATCCACGGCCGGTGCAGCGGGATTCTTCTCTTTTAAGATTAAAGGACAATTGACCTGAGAAATATGGAGGCTGCCATATTCATTTCCTTCTAAACAATACAAGTTGCCTGGCATCTTGCTGATCTTACATGCATCATTCGTGTTTGAATCGCATACCTGACACAAGCATGCGGCTAAAACGGTCAAACTTAAAGAGACTCTGAAGCGAGTCAAACTCCACTTGTTTAATGTTAAACAGTATAAACCCTGCTAAACCCCCGCTATCCCGCGGCAAAATGAGGGGTCTCAAATCCCCCCCCCTGCAAAATCCACTACTTTCTTGGTCGTGGATTTTGCTGCTCATGGAGGCAGAGCGCAGAGCTGCAACTCTGCCTCCATGCGAGTCAGTTGCCGCGGGGATCTCCGCCTCTCCCCACCCCTCTCTGTGCAGGCAGATTGAGAGGGGCGGGGGAGAGGCGGGGATTGGCGCGCTGAGGCAGAGCTACAGCCATTAGCTCTACCTCATCAAGAAGTGCTCCCCGGACTAAACAGAGGGGATTTGGGGGGTCTAAACCCCCTCGTTTTGCCGCGGGATAGCGGCGGTTTAGCAGGATTTATACGGTTTAACATTAAACAAGTGGAGTTAGATTAGTTTCAGAGTCTCTTTAAAGAGAAACTCCAGTGAAAATACTGTAATAAAAAAGTGCTTCATTTCTACAATAATTATGTATAAATGATTTAGTCAGTGTTTGCCCATTGTAAAATCATTCCTCTCCCTGATTTACATTCTGACATTTATCATATGGTGACATTTTTACTGCTGGCAGGTGATGTAGCTGCTGCTTACTTTTTTGACAGTTGGAAACAGCTATTTCCCACAATGCAACAAGGTGCACAGACAGGAAACTGCCAGAACCATGGTCCGCAGAGTTTCTTGTGGGAGGGCTTTCACCACAATATTAGCCATTCAGCGCCCCCTGATGATCAGTTTGTGAAAAGGAATAGATTTCGCATGTAAAAAGGGGGGTATCAGCTACTGATTGGGATGAAGTTCAATTTTTGGTCACGGTTTCTCTTTAAAGGACAACTGAAGCGAGAGGGATATGGAGGCTGCCACATTTATTTCCTTTTAGGTAATACCAGTTGCTTGGTTGTCCTGCTTATCCTCTGCCCCTAACACTTTTAGCCATAGACCCTGAGCAAAGCATGCAGCAGATCAGATGTTTCTGGACTTGTCAGATCTGACAAGATTAGCTGCATGCTTGTTTCTGGTGTGATTCGGACACTACTGCGACCAAATAGATCAGTAGGGTGGCCAGGCAACTGGTATTGTTGAAAAGGAAATAAATATGGCAGCCTTCATATGTTTTTCACTTCAGTTGACCTTTGAGTCAAACTTCTGATTTGCATGCGTGTTTGGAGTCTATGGCCACAAGTATTAGAAGCAGGGAATCAACAGGCCAACCAGGCAATGTGCATTGTTTAAAAGTAAATAAATATGGCAGTCTCTGTATCCCTCTCAGGTCAGTTGCTAGTTAACCCCTTGCGTACCCTTGAGGACCAGAGACTGCTGATACTACAAAACGGCGCTTACCGACAAATCGCTGGTCACACAGTTCTCCCTTCGCTGCAGGCCCCTCTCTCTCTGCCATCGCTATGACGGCAGAGCACTGTGCACTGGTCAGGAACCGGTTTAATTGGCTCCTGACCTTTTCCATCAATGTAAGGCAATCGGCGTGGCTCCAGTGTTGAAATCTACGTCCTGTCAGAGCCGCGCAATCACCAGCAGGACGTAGATTTCAACTAGCGCGGTCCAGAAGCCGTTAAATAATTATTACATAAAGTTTACTTAACGGATTCTGAAATAATTATGACAGCTGATTTAATCAGTCATGCTTAAGGGTATTAATCATTACATTTACGAATCTGGTAAGTCCTCAGTGATTTTCACAAAATTGACATAACTTGAGGTTAAAGGTGGGTAGGATAACTATGGTACGTAGGCACTAAGAAGTTGGGAGACAAGTTTTTTTTGTATGTTATTCTACACTGTAGTTCTGTTGTAATTATTCTTTCGCCTTATTTTTGCAGTTTATTTAATTATGGCAATACGGTCTCTACAGGATGAGAGGTAAAACATGCCCTTGCATTTCATCCTAGCTTTCCTTTCCTTGGCAGTGGCAGTCACAGGAAGTAAAAATGTTGGAGTTAGAAACTAATGTATTTCTAGTCAAAATGATGGGTTTTTTTTTTAATATCTACTCCTTGATTTTTGGAATTTTTGAGTATAGGTCTACTTAATAGATAACAATAAGTGATTGGATTGTAGCCTGAGCACCCTGAGAACCTGTATTGGTTTTCAAGGTCCGGAGTTGCAGTTTAAGAAATTTCATTCAAGATTAGATCGAGTCCTCTCCACGAATGAATGTATATAGCAGTAATTGGTGTCTGGTGATTGCCATGTCCAGGAGAACTCATGGAGAAGTGTTATGCTAGGTAAACGCAATGCATTTTTTTAATTGATTTTCCATTTGATCGGTTTTCGATTTGTTTTTCCGCTCGATTTCTGACTCGATTCTCTTATCAATTTCCATTTATTTCTGAGATAACGACCAGAAAAATGATCTAAAATAATGGATATGGCGGAAATTATCTATCAAACAATCTGTCAAACACAAAATTGTATAGTGTGTACCTAGCATTAGACTGAGCAAAGAACTAGAGGTGCTCAATGGAACATAAAATATTTAAAACAATATAAAAAAAGAAGGTAAGTGTGGGTCTTGCCTTCAATGAGTTGCTGGACAAGTCAGACTTTTATTCAAGTAGCACAAAACGATACGTTTCATGGCTCACAGCCGCTTCCTCAGTGTGTTGCTTCCGCAGTGTTACCAAGTTCTGAGCGCCTGTCATGATGAAGCATGTGATCAGTTTGGTCAGGTGATAGATATACAAGTCTTTGATTTGATAGTCATGATCATGTGCTAAAGCAGGATGTGATCAGAGCTTTACAAATCTATCAGCTGATCAAACAAATCCCATGCTTCTCCATGAGTTCTCCTAGACACGACCATCTCTATTGTCAGTTGGAGCAGATGAACTGACTGGTGTTTGGAAGGATTACCTTCTTAAGCTGGCCACTAACGGTCCAATTTCTAGCGAAAAATCGTTCGAGTGATCAGAAATTCTGATCGGATTGGTTGTAAATAATCTCCATTGGTGGACACAATCGATTATGAACGAGTGAAAAAAATGTCGCCTGAATGAATTTTCGTCGAACGAAAATTTGGATTTTCTTGGTGGTCGTGATAGATAGGAAGCAATGATTGGTTAGTTGATGGTGTAGTGAACGATTTTTCGTCCGATCAGAATTTCTGATCGCTCGAACGATTTTTCGCTAGAAATTGGACTGTTAGTGGCCAGCTTTACTGTACCTGTCTGCAAGTGTCTGCATGTTCTCCTCTGAAATCTCTCTGCTGCTTCAGTTAGGTTTTATTTTATTTACATATGGTACTTGTTTCTAGCCGCTCTCTCCTTCCGTTACATAATCCACACTGTGTTCTCTGCTTCTAAAAGTCAATTAATCAGTCAGCAGTCTGTCTTGTAATCGCCTGTTTTGGGATTGTATTGTGGAAAGAGTGCTCTGGCTGTGCTTGGAACGGAGCCACTGGTAAAAGGCGCATGCACACACACAGCGCGCCCTGTTACCGTCACCGGTTCAGCACGGCGCTTGTACCTGCTCATGTCTAGCCAGCATAAGTGTTTTGTTTTTCATTGAATGTGAAATTTGTGGAATGATTGAATTGGCAGCCACTAGATACAATGCTAATTAAACATGAAAAACAAGCTATATCTGTTCTCTTGCAGCTGCCTGTGCATCATTATTCGGGAGATTTCCATCTGGCCGCTTTTCAGGCTTACCCTGCGTGTTCCGTTATTGTTATACGCTTTAATGCGGCCCATGTGAGGCTTAAATAGGAACTCCGGGCAGCAAGTACAATCAATTTGGACTGCTAATTTGAAGCAGGAAATGCTGCTGTCTTTTAAAAGGCAACCTGAGATAAACCTTGTCCCAGGTTTTATAGTTACCTGGGGCTTCCTCCAGCCGCTTTGAGGCCGCTGGTTCCCTCGCCTTTTCCCTGGGCCCCCCTTGTCCCCCGCAGGACGGCCTGGTAATATAGCAGAGTCGTGCTTTGTAGCACATGCGCCGGTTATGCGCAATAAAGTGCGGCTCGGCCACAGTTTCAGGCCATGTTGCGGGGGGCAGGAACGTTTTAGAGAGACTGGTAGGACCAGAGTGGCCCTAAAGGGGGCTGGAGGAACCCCCAGGTAAGTATAAAAACTGGGAGAGTGTTTATCAACTGGCTGCCACAGCAGAGCAGCTAATTTGTAAACACAGGATGTTAACAATATGTGTGCTTCCATGAAAGCTGGAAGTAAACACACTGCAGATTTGCTGCAGAAGTTGTTTCAGCTTTAACAATTTTTTTTCTTTAAAGGTCATTATGATGATGCTTATCTTTTAGAGTAGAGAGGAAGTTCTGAGTTCAGGTCCGCTTTAGCCAGGACTTGAACCTTGGTCAAAGGGCTCAGATCCCTCATCTGCCTTACCAGTACGCTATTCAGCGGTCCCTACTTTAGTAAATTAGGCCTGTATTCAGGTGTGTGCGGGATATTGGACAGTGTTGTGTGCAGCGGGTTTAGGGGGGGGGGGCTGGGGGGGGGTTGGGCTAGGGTGCAGCGGCAAAGCTAGCATAGTTGCCCCAGTATGGCTAGTATAGTTACCCCAGTATGGCTAGTGTCGTGCCCAATTTAGCTAGAATAGTGCCCAGTATAGCTAGTATAGTGCCCAGTATAGCTAGTATAGTGCCCAGTATGGGTAGGTAATGCCCCAGTATAGCTAGTATAGTGCCCAGTATGGGTAGGTAGTGCCCCAGTATAGCGTCCAGTATAGCTAGTATAGTGCCCAGTATGGGTAGATAGTGTCCCAGTATAGCTAGTGTAGAGCCCCAGTATAGCTAGTATAGTGCCCAGTATGGGTAGGTAGTGCCCCAGTATAGCTAGTATAGTACCTAGTATAGTGCCCAGTATGGGTAGGTAGTGCCTCAGTATACGCCCCCCGAACCCCCCCGCGGCCGCCGCTGCTGTTACCTTACTGGCGGCCGATTCCTCTTATATTCCCCTCTCATGCGTGTATTATTTTTATTCACAGCAGCGCGTCTCCCAGATCACAGGTTTCTGACAAAATCACAGCTGCATGCTTGTTTCAGCCAAACTGCAGCCAAAGAAATAAGCAGGAAAGTCGGGCAACTGGAAATTAATATGACAGCCTCCATGTTCCATCTTAATTCAGGTTCCCCTTTAAAGCGGATCGGAGATAAAAAAACTAACAAACAAGTAACTTGTCAATATATCTTATCTAAAGTTTAGATAGTTTACACAGCAAATCTAGCTGCAAACAGCTTCAACAGTATATGATTGTTCCTTCCTGTGATGCATTGAGAGCAGCCATATTCTGCTTGTCGTCATTACACAGCCAAGCTGCTCTGTATCTCCACCCCTCAGCTCGTGAAAACTCCTGTTCTCTCCTCCCCTCTGCCCCCTTGCCTCTGAAATCTCGTGCATGCTTCAGCAAAAGCCGCCTCCTCCCCAGGCTGAGCTCCCATGAGCACTTGCAGCATGGGACTCAGTATGCCTAGTTGCTGGGGGTGCCTTGTTCAGTTTATAGGGCATTAAAACAACAAAAAAGTATTTGGCTTTAGTAATGCCCTATACAATATATGTAAGGGGCACAATTATTCAGGGCTGTGTGTGGAGTTGGAGGCGGAGCTATTTTGGGTGCCCATAGTCTGTGATTTCATTAAACTGAGGAGTCGTAGTCGGATGATTTGTGTACAAAATCCACAGCCCTGGTAAGTCATAGGGCCTGTTTCCACTATCGCAGAAATCGCCGCGATTCCCCAGCGTTTCCCCGCACATTAATCGCACAGGGAAACTCTGCCATAGGGGAGAATGGCGCCGCCGGCCGAATCGCTTGCGTTAGCATATTCGGCCAGAACCCTCCACAGAATTCATGGCAGAGGCTGCGATTCCTATAGCCGTGCATGGCACGGCTCATGGGATTCGCCTGCGATCCCACCCACCCGCTCAGTGCACAAGTGGAAACGAGGCCTAAGACTAAGTAGTCAGAGCCATTTTGGGTACTCTGAGTCGGTGGTGTCGTAAGCTGAGGAGTTGGAAGATTTTTGTACTGACTATACAGCCCTCCAATTATGAAATGTCAGTTTATCTCGCATCCAATTTTAAAGTGAACCTCCGGACTAAAAATCTACTCAACAGAACTGAAAAGGCTTAGTGTTTAACAGTTTCACAGCATCAGAACTTTGTTTTTCTTACCAAAGCATCATTTTTTAGCTGCATTTTTACCTAAGCTCCACCCATCAAAGAAAAAAAAGCCTGGGATTTTTTTCCCTGATGCTGTGCAGAGCATGATGGGATTTCCTATGTTATTCACGTTGCCTAGCAACTGGGAGAGGTGCTCAGGACACAGGACAGTGTCTCATGCTCCCTGTCACCCCCTTTCAACCAAAAAGATGGCTGCCATCATGAAATCAAACATTTGCCTGTTCTTTTAACCACTTGAGGACCAGAGCAATTTTCTCTGCCCATTTATTTCTCATTAACTTGCCTAGATTAATATTTACGGCCCTGGAGCATCAAGTGGAACAGTCTGGGTAAGAGATTATATTACCTATCTATTTTAATTAACATAACTAATGTAACTTAATGACAGTATGTTTGTTTAGGCTGGAGTTCCTCTTTAAGAACCCGGTAACCTTTCTGCATATGACAGTTCCCTACAAGTGCACAAGACTGGCTGCAGCGGTGGTGTAGCCAGGACAGGTGACTGCCCCAAACCGTCCTCCTGATGTATACTACTCAGTATAGGACATCAGCGCTTGCATCTAAAGAATAGCTTTAATTAAATCACAATTTGCAACCATGGCAGTCGGAGTCATAAATGTTTGGCATGTGTGCCTCCTCGTGTTTTATTATTTCTGCGCAGACTGCTTTTCCCATCTCCTTATTGTTATTAGCATTTATTAAATGCATTTAATAAAGTGTCTCCCATAATGCATACTAAATACTTAATCTCATTATCTGTTCATACGCGGCGAGATGAGAAGGAATCCGTCGCAGTCATGCATATTAAGTTCCTGCATAGATTAAGGTTTTTATGTAGATGCACTATTTACATTTTAATTTTCAGATTACATTCTTTGTATCCCCCCTAATCTCTCGGCATTTCCTGATGGTTTATTGTAATGATGGTGCTGTTAGGAAGACAAGCTCATTGAGACAGGCAGCAGTGGAGTGTTGGTTTATTGTATTGGGGTGGTGAGACCCAGAGTAACTCCATGTAAAGTTATGTCTATGAAATGGAACACAACTTTTTCTTCCTTTAGTTAGAGTTAAAGAGGCACAGTAATTCAGTAAATGATTCAGGATATCCTTTTTATGGTAATTTTCTTGGTTTCAGTACTAGAAACCCTTCCTATATCTATACATTGGTATATGTAGCCCTGACTTCCCAGTTATGCTTAGCCTAGGCCAGGGGTGTCAAACTCAAACACAAAGTGGGCTGAAATTCTACATCGGGACCTAGTCGCGGGCCAACCTTAATGTCTACGGGCCACCTTCCTCACTTATAAAATTCCTTGGTGTCTAGAGGCCCCCACCCTCTCCTTTACAGTTCCCTGGTGTCTAGAGGCCCCCACCCTCCCCTATGCAGTTCCCTAGTGTTTAATGCTTTCCCCCTACCTCCCCCGTATTGCTCCCCTGATGATCTAGGGCTTCACCTACAATATAGCTTCTCTGGTGGGAAGAGGGAAGCTATATTGTAGGTGGTGGTCTAGAGTGAGCCAAACAATGCAAAGCAGGGAAACCACTTGAGGGCCAAATTTAATGGCTCTGAGGGCCAGATTTGGCCCTGCGGAACGGAGTTTTACATGTATGGCCTAGGCTGATTAGCTATGTGGAATTCTCCTTGCAGAGCATTCTGGGAGACATGCGTTATGTTCCTGGTCCTCTGTCTTGTTCTTTCCCTGCTGTCCTCCGTTCAAAATTGTTACTTATTGGAAACCTCCAAAAGCACTTGCACGTCCTGAGTGCTTCTGGAGACTGGTGCATCCTCTCAGCGCCTGTGATGAGCGTAGACTTGCGCGTGGGCAGTACAGATCCGCTAGTCTTCGGAAAAGATTAGCTTTAGGCTGGGTTCACAATTGCACGCATCCGCTGCTGCGCTGCGTTCTGCTCCGTGAAGCTGAGCGGAAGGATCGTGCAGGTCGGGAACGTCCACACCAACGAGTGGAATGCAGGGAGCGGAGCAATGTGAACTTTCCCATCGGGAAAGCATTGCTTCCACTGCTGCGTTACGCTCATCGGAGTGGAACGTAAGCTATTTTAGCCTAATGTGAACCAAGCCTTAGCCACTACTATACCCCTAAAAATCTGTAACTTTTGTTTTGTTTTAAAGGACCCCAGAGGGAAAAATAATCAAATGCATCTATCCACCTTTTCCTAAAAAATGACTTTTTAAGATATTCCAGTTTTATTTTATATTTAAATCTACTTTGTTATTACTGATTTGTTTTTGCTCAATGACACGTTCATTGAAGTATGCCAGAGCTAAAATCTGTGAACTATTGACCCTTTTTATCTTTCCTGGTCTCACAAGCCATTTTCTTCTAGGAAAGTGTTTTATAGTTGTAATTTCTTATAAGTGAGGGTCACACTGTAGTCTGACCAAGTCCTAACTCAGACAGGAACTGCCACTTACATACCTGATGTTTAACTCTTTTAAGCAGAGAAAGAAAAAGGGAACTCAAAATAGTTATTTGTGTGCTAGGCATTGTACATACCCATGTCTATCTCATCATGTCACATGTCACCTCGGGTATCCTTTAAAGAAAATAGAACTGCTTGATTCTATCTGGAAGAAACTAATTATGGTTTGCAACACAATGGGAGGTGGAAAATACCTCACTACAGTTTGTGTAAATGCAGTCCGTGATATAGGATGTGAAAAAACTATTTTATGCACTTTTTTTAAAGCTGATTGTAAGAAAGGAAAAAAATAGATAATTAGAAGCAATGTCAAGCTCAAACAATTTGCATTACATTTTTATGAAAGTTGTAATTCTTTGTCTCTGTTCCTTAGTGGTGCTCTAATAGGCGTTACAGGCACTAAAGTATTATCTTGGCCTCAGGAGCTCCTTTGATAGTTTTTCCCCCTTAACGCACTAGGTGGGGCTCAAGATCAATACAGAAGCGGATTTGTCAGATCACGCATAGAAAAGCTACAATAGGAGATTACAATGTCCTCAAAGAGAGTTCAGTTGAAGTAAAACCTCAGTGAAAATAAACGGATGAGATAAATAATTGCATCTATCCTCCTCCTTCTAGAAATGACTTTTAGGTATCCTACAAGTTGTAGGTTGCTCAAAAAACAGTCTATCCCGTGTCTAAGAAAGCTAAAATATATGAATTTTTGACTTTTTTTTATCTATCCCCTGCTCTCAGAAGCTCAGTTCTCTGCTAGGAAAGTGTTTAATGGCATTCATTCCTTTTCAGTGAGGGATGCTTATAGTCTGACTGGGTCCTGAGAAATGGAGAAAAAAATCGTTTGCATAGCTGAATATTAACGCTTTCAGGCAGAGAAAAAGAAAAGTAACACCAAATATTTATTTTTGTGCTTGGCACTTTACATACACATGTGTATCTCATCATGTCCCATATCACTTCCATTTAAAAATAAAGCTGTGTGAAATAGTTTTTGTGAGGAGAATTCGGCCATCGATTTCGCCTACATAAAATTTCCAGAGTTCAGGTACAAAGTAGAGTTCTGATTGGTTGCTATGGTCAGCGTCTCGAAGTCTGTTCAATTCTTTCCCCCTCCCTGAGTTGTTCAGACTGTTGTGACTGTTAATTTGCTACAGTTACACAACCTTACTAAATTAATCTCACCCATCCTTTTTAATGTGTCATATTTCTTTGCCTTAATTGCAAACACGTTTCTGAAATATTTACACAATCCTCAAAAGTGCTAATTGGTGCCAGAATGTCTGATCGGCGCTGAAGAGTTGTAAAGCAAATGAACCTAAAGAACAACCGCAATAAATTTTTATGCCCGCACCTTACCTAGATTGCCGGTAATAAAATTTGTGTTTAACCAGAGGGCACCCGTTCATATTGCCTTCCAGTAGTGAGGCGAGCCACTCAAAAGGTCGCAGAAATAATTGGTCACCGTTAGTGTTGCGATGCGCGTTTTGATAATTAAAGTAATAATGATAATGAATGGATAGAAGGTTTCGTTTATGGGAATGTTTTTATTATCCACCTCCTCGATACGCCTACCCCGTGGCTCATTAGCGACAAATAATTTTTAGTGTGTGGAATATTGACATGAACTTGACACCGTTGGGTCATTTTCAGGTCGATTTCAGATATTGTGAATTGCTGAGTAATGACTCGCTAGGCTTAGGCCCATGTTTTTAACCTTTGTACGCCATTCTCCTTCATCTTTCCTTTTTTAGTATGTTTTTTTTTTTTAGTGTTGTGTTTCTGAGGTAATGCCGTTTTTGCAAGGGTTGTTATAGATTGTACATTTTTCATTCAGAATCAAGTCAGTGTAATTCTAGTCAGAGAGAGGGGTTGTTATGGATTTCCTTGTGTTGATAATGTCCTTCCTTTGGGCTTTTTCACAATTTCTTCCCACACTACTGAAGGTGCCCACACACACCTCGATTGTACATTTTCCACTGCATTATACAGTGCCACGCGCTAGCTTAATTGACTTCCTGTTGGAGTCTATTGAAAATTGATATGCTGATTGGTAATAATTGATTTCTATCCATAAGGAACGGTCATTTTAGAAAATTGGGTGGAGATGGTAGAGAGGAGATGTTTAGGTAGCCATACACTGGTCGATTTGCCATCAGATTCGACCAACAGATACCTATCTGATCGAATCTGATCAGAGAGGGATCATATGGCTGCCTTTACTGCAAACAGATTGTGAACGATTTCAGCCTGAAACCGATCACAATCTGCTGAGCTGCCGCTGTCGCCCCCCGGGCCCCCGCATACTTTACCTGAAGCCTGGTCCCGGGCATCTTCTCCGCATCGGCTCCCGGCGGGCATCTTCTCTGCATCAGCTTCCGCATCCGCCATAACTTTGTCACTCCAGTGACAGCGGAAGTAAATAGAGCGCCCTCTATTTGTACTTCCGCTGTCACTGCAGTGACACAGGAAGTTATGCTGGAAGCCGGGATGTGGAAGCTGATGCGGAGAAGATGCCAGCCGGGAGCAGGGAGGTGATGCGGAGAAGATGCCGGGAGCCAGCTTCAGGTAATGTATGCCTGCGTCGGTCGTACGCCGCTAGCGATGCACTCCTTACCCGCGGTGATCGACGGTAATTTTCCGCACTGCGCGATTGACGGGCCCGATCTATTTCGGGCCGAAATAGATCGAAAATTGGCGTTTTGCGTGAATGATTTGACAGCAGATTCGATCCCAGTGATCGAATCTGCTGTCGATCGGCGGGTAATCGGCCTAGTGCATGGCCAGCTTTAGTGTGGAATAAGTTGCTCCTGGCCTGTCAGATTGTTTTATTAGCAGACTATTTGCTCCCTGCCATAGTAACTTGGCCGAAATTACCCGTAGAGATGCTTGCTTCTGAGAACTTGTGGAGGAGCATGTAATCGCATGACAGATTTGCAAAGCTCTGACTTGCGGTCATCACTTCCTGTTTTAATCACATGATCTTGAATTTAAGTCTTGCAAATCTATGACCTGAGCAGACTGATCATATTCTTAAGTTCTAGTATGAGCTGTCAGCCTGGTCTGTCAAAAACTTTAGGTTTTAGAGTAGGTGGGGGGGCCCCACCTACTCAACCTCCCTAGCTTTATTAAAGGGGGCTCTCCTCCAGATACGGTGTTGTGTTTAAGGTTAGGTCTTTTTCATATGGGAGTCTGGAAGTATTCAACTCACCACCTGTAAGCTGCTCCTGGCATAGGCGGTAGAAAGGTAAGCCCCCTGTGGAGTGTGAGTGCGACCATATTTAGATGTAGCTGGGAGGCTGACCTACCCGACGAGCACAGTTCAGCCTCCCATGTTAAAGAGATCTGACTCTTATGTGTTCCTTAACTGAGAGGCCTCTAGGTTTTGTGGTCACCAGTGGAAGGGAGGTGTGTGTGTCTGGGCAGAGGGAGTATGGACATTTGGTGTGTGTGAAGTAAAAAAAGGAGGGGGGTTGACCTTCAATATTTTTTGGGGGTTTCCATGACTTGTAGTTACGCACAAGGTTATGCAATGGTCTCTGCCATTGTGAGGGCTTTAACCACTTGCCGACCGCACGCTTATACCGTGCGTCGGCAAAGTGGCAGCTGCAGGACCAGCGACGCAGTACTGCGTCACCAGCTGCAGGCTGATTAATCAGCAAGCAGCGGCTCGCGCGAGCGGCTGCTTCCTGTCAATTCACGGCGGGGGGCTCTGTGAATAGCCTGCGGGCCGCCGATGGCGGCTCGCAGGCTAAATGTAAACACAAGCGGAAATAATCCGCTTTGTTTACATTGTACGGCGCTGCTGCGCAGCAGCGCCGTAAAGCAGATCGGCGATCCCCAGCCAATCAGCGGCCGGGGATCGCCGCCATGTGACAGGGCTGTCACTGGCTGCACAGGACGGATAGCGTCCTGTGCAGCCCGGATCACCGGGGGGGAAAGGTAGGAGAGGGAGGGGGAGAATGTTGCCGCGGAGGGGGGCTTTGAGGTGCGCCCCCCCGCAACATGCCTGCACGCAGGAGCGATCAGACCCCCTCTGCACATCATCCCCATAGGGGGGAAAAAAGGGGGGGCGATCTGATCGCTCTGCCTGCTACCTGATCTGTGCTGGGGGCTGCAGAGCCCACCCAGCACAGATCACAACAAACAGCGCTGGTCCTTAAGGGGGGGTAAAGGGTGGTTCCTCAAGTGGTTAAAGGGAACCTGAAGTGAGAGGAATATGGAGGCTGCCATATGTGTTTACTTTTAAACAATTACAGTTGCCGGTCTGATCTCTATGGCAGCGTTAGTGTCTGAATCACTCACCTGAAACATACTTGCAGCTAATCTTGTCAGACTTCAGTCAGAAATATCTGATCTGCAGGCTTGTTCAGGGTCTATGTCTAAAAGTATTAGAGACGGAGGATCAGCAGGACAGCCAGGCAACTGGTATTTTTTAAAAGAAAATAAATATGGCAGCCTCCATATCCCTCACTTCAGGTTCCCTTTATGAGAATTAGAGAGTGTTGGTTTTGAAGCTGACTGGAGATATGTTATATACTCTGAATGTAGTTTGTGTGGTTGCCTCAGCGTTCTGAGTGGACTTGAAGCGTGATTTATGACCTGTGTGCATATAGTTGTTGTGACTGCACATATTTCGTTGCATCTCCTCATGGAGTCTTTGTGGGAAAGAATGTTCCTGGGACATGGAAAACATTATTGTGAACAGATTCATCTGATTCTTTCTTGCTTGTAAGACTACAGCTCCCTGACATCTCCATTAAAAGCATATTAATAGCTAAAGTTAATGCATTCTAATAGATTTAACAGACTCGAGTACATGCTATCAACAAAGCTCTTCAGTGTAATAATATCCTGCTGGCCAAACATTCTGCTTCCCAGACTGTAGTTTGAATCATTTTAGTGCAATTATTTACTAGTCTTCATTCACACATAACACTACACCCCACCCAACGTTATTGCTTATTATATACATTACTGTACATTCAGCTTAGTTGAGGCAGTTAAGAAGCATTTTCTGAGTGGTAACATGGCGCCATAAGGGCTCTTTCACATCAGAGCTTGCGTTGGAGAACGCTCAAAGCATACGTTTTGTTGTATGCGTTTTAATGCGTTTTGATATGCGTTGCACTGCAGTGAGTGTGCGTTTTTAATGCGTTTTCAATGCGTTACAGCACATAGGAAACCGCAGGTAATTTTTTTTCTTTAGTTTTCAACTTTCTACATTGTTGCTCTGTTGCATTCTGGGACTGATTGCCTGCGTTAACGGATTAAAAACGCTCAAAAAGGCTGCTTTATATGTAAAAGCTAAAATGAAAGTCTATGGACTTTCATTTCACCTTGGGTAACGCAAACTTTACCCTTTGCGTTGAAAAGCAGAAAATCTGCCCTAATTTGAAAGAGCCCTTAGGCTCTCAGATTCTGTAACTCTCAAGGTAGCCGTACATTATTCTTATAATAAGTTTATTGAAGTAAAGCAAAAGACAGTAATTGGGTATAACGCTTATGCTAGGTACACACCATACAATTTTTCCGGCTGATTTACCTGCCAGATCGATTATTTCCAACATGTCTGATCTGCATTGTGATAGATTTTTCAATCGTTTTTTTTAATCGATTTTCATAGAATGATGAAAAAAAATCTGAGAATTGAAAAATCGATCGAAATTCAGATCGGACATGTTGGAAATGATCGATCTGGCAGGTAAATTTGCTAGAAAATTGTATGGTATGTACCTAGCATTACATCAGTGCTCAATAATATCCTCTTCAGAAAAGGAGATCTGATATGCGGGTTTAAAGGGAACCTAAACTGAGAAGGATATGGATTTATCCTTTTAAAATACCAGTTGCCTGACTCTCCTGCTGATCCTGTGTCTGTAATACTTTCAGCTGCAGCCCCTGAATAAGCATGCAGATCAGGTACGCTGACTGAAGTCAGACTGGATTAGCTGCATGCTTGTTTCAGGTGAGTGATTCAGCCACTACTGCATCCAAAGAGATCAGCAGGACTGCCAGGCAACTGGTATTGTTTAAAAGGAAACCTCCATATCCCACTGTTTAGATTCCCTTTAAGTCTTGATTTACATTTATAACAATTTTTTATAAACGTGCCCATAAGGTTTAGCCCTGGCTGGATCATCCATCACAAGGCAATTCTAGGCAGTTGCCTAGGGCCTGGAAGGTGTTTTTTTTTTCCCCATCAAGGCACATGTATGATAATTTATACAATTTCTGTTATTAATTCCCATCTGTTGGGCAACATTGACAAACAGTGTTGTAGACAGCAGCAATCCAGTCCCACTTTTATACAAGATGCCACCAAGTAAATGGTGCTTATTTTTTGACCAGTGTCAGACCAGATCATGCAGCTCACTAGGTAAAATATTCATATGCAGCATTGCGTCTGTAGCTGCAGAAAAACAATGAATTTTTCAAGGATAAAAGACAGATAGGTCCGATGTTTCTGACCAAGAACCAGTGTTTCCAGGATGCTTTAAAGCGGTATAAAACTGTGACATAATATTCAATAAAAACATGTTTTCCTACTTTTATATGCCATACAGCTATCCTATTTGCTTTTGTGCATAAGTAGTATTATTCATTTAGAAATTATACGTTCCCAAAGTACACTTTTTTTTCCTCTCTGAAAGCTGACTTTGCGTTTTATTTATAACTGCTTTATTCTTGGTACAACAAGCAGAAATGCTTTCTAAATTGTCTGACTTTGTTCAGGGGACCCGGCAGTGTCATTGAAGTGTTCATTTACATTCCTCACTTGATACAATTAAACACAAGATAACATTATCTACAACTTCGAATGCACCCAGCTTCAGGGAAGCTTCTAAGTCCTGTGCGTAACCCTTTGAATGCTGTTCTAGTAAAAAAAAAAATCTGGTTGTATATAATATGCTGTAAATAATCTATTAAAGCAAAGAAGAAATGCTGGGTTTCATTATGCTTTAAAGTGAAACTAAACTCAGTTTCCTCTATACTCAAAAAGATTCGCCACAGCATGAAGAGCTTTATGAACAAAAATTGTTCCATTACAATTTATGGCAATCCTAAAAACCCAGACGTTTAACTTTACTGGGAGCACTGAAAGGGTTAAGCTCCAGCATTTGATAGGGTATGGGTAGAGCTCCTGCAGTCTTTTCGCAGCTGCTAAGACAAGACAAGACAAATAACATTTATATTGCGCTTTTCTCCTTGCGGACTCAAAGCGCCAGAGCAGAGCAGCAGCCACTAGGGCGCGCTCTATTGGCAGTAGCAGTGTAAGGGAGACTTGCCAAAGGTCTCCTACTGAATTAGTGCTGGCTTACTGAACAGGCAGAGCCGAGATTCGAACCCTGGTCTCCTGTGTCAGAGGCAGAGCCCTTAACCATTACACCATCAGCCAACTGCTAACTGTTAAGAATAAATTATTTACTTTGACCTTGCTAAACAACCACTGAACACAGAACAGCGTGGAATAAAGACACTTCATTGTGTGCTGAGCAAGATTTCAGTTCCACTTTAAGAAGATCTGTGTGTCAGATTGAGGCAGAATTGTTGCCAGACTTATCCCAGCAGAAGCTCCGCCATTCCTCTCACCATTCACAAAGGAGATCAGAACAGCTGCCAAGCTAAAGCAAAATTACTAGAAAAATACACAGAAGTAAATCCATTAGCAGCAGCCAAGCCGGCACAAGAAACGTAACAAATTAGTAATAATGAGGATGCGTTCCGGAGAGAGACAGGTGATACATCTCCATCTTGTCACACTCCAGGGATGTTGCCGTTTGATGTTCTGCATGCGTCAACACAACTGTTTCTCTGTGAGCGGGGCATGTGTGCGTACGGACCGGGGGGGGGCTGTATGTGTGCGCACAGAGCGGGGGGGGCTGTATGTGTGCGCATGGAGCGGGGGGGCCTGTATGTGTGCGCGGGGGGGCCTGTATGTGTGCGCGGGGGGCCTGTATGTGTGCGCATGGAGCGCGGGGGGCCTGTATGTGTGCGCACAGAGCGCGGGGGGCCTGTATGTGTGTGCACGGAGCGCGGGGGGGGGGGGGGGGCTGTATGTGTGCGCACGGAGCGGGGGGGGGCCTGTATGTGTGCGCACGGAGTGGGGGGGGGGCTGTATGTGTGCGCACGGAGCGGGGGGCCTGTATGTGTGCGCACGGAGTGGGGGGGGGGGGGCTGTACGTGTGCGCACGGAGCGGGGGGGGGGCTGTATGTGTGCGCACAGAGCGGGGGGGCCTGTATGTGTACGCACGGAGCAGGGGGGGCCTGTATGTGTACGCACGGAGCAGGGGGGCCTGTATGTGTACGCACGGAGCAGGGGGGCCTGTTTGTGTGCTCACGGAGCGGGGGAGCGCGTGTGCGCACGGAGCTGGAGCGCATGTATGCGCTTACACAGAACCCTGTAACATGTTAAATTCCATGTTACAGGGTTCATTTATTGGAGACAGTATTGCTTTGTCAGTAACTAAACGTGTGCTTTAAAGGATTTCCGAGGTAAGGAAGTATCCGCTTTACTTACCTGTGTCTTCTTCCAGGTGCTAGAAGCCTGTGTGTCCCTTGCCTTGCATAGCTCTCACTCCGGGATCACACCCAAAATGCTGCAGACAGAGCTTTTGTGATCGCTCAGCGATTGCATTGCCGCTGTGGAACCCACCCCATTGGGGTTCCATGGGTGCAGTGCTTTGCTGAACGGTGCGATCAGCAAGCACTGCTAGTGGGCTTTGGTCCTAAATGCTCCATCAGATTGTACAATATAAAGTTTCACTCTTGACATAAACTTATGCATATAACATGCCCCCTTTCAGGAGTCCACTCACCGGATGTTGGGGTCAACAGACCACTTAGCGCATTCCGGGTGTATGGCCCCCCGCCACCCTCCAGACTATCAGCCACCACCTTAATCCTCTACGGTCCAATCCGGGTCTGGATCTGAGTGTGTCGTCCTCTCAGGGCTGCAGTGGTGGTAAAAGAACACACAGAATCAGAATCTTTATTTTCGCCAAGCACGACTGGGTCGTGCCCGGAATTGGTCTTGGCACGTACAGATACAGGTAGGTTAGGGTACACAGAATACATCAGAAAGGATCAACACTATATCAGACATTACATACAGAGAAAACATTCAAGCAAACGCTCAATTTTCATTTCCATTTCCAATTTTCGCACAGATACACAGCACTCATGTGTGTGAGGGATATGTGTGGTGGCAATACATGATCACGTTGTAGTGGCGAGTGCGTGGTGAGAGTTTAGTTTGTTTACAGCTGTGTCTAGTGGTCCTGGTGTAGATGGACCGACACCGCCGGCCCAAAGGAAGCTGGCTGAAAAAACGGTTGCCTGGGTGCGAGAGGTCATTTACAATCCTCAAAGCTCTAGAGCTCAGCCTTGAGTGGTAGAGGAGGTCCAGAGCAGGTGTCGGTTTTCCTATAATTCTCTCCGCTGATCTGATGACTCTCTGTAATTTGTGTCTGTCGCTGGCGGAGGAGCTGGCATACCAGGCTAGGATGGAAGAGCAGAGGACAGATGCAACTGTAGCAGAGTAAAAGCTGGTCAGAAGTTTCGGGGACATTCCGAACTTCTTCAGTTGACTGAGAAAGAATAACCTCTGCTGGGCTTTCCTCTGGATGGAGGAGGTGTTTGCCTTCCACTTCAGGTCGTTGGAGATGGTTGTGCTCAGAAGTCGGACACAGGGAACTCTTTCAACTTCTTTGTCATCGATACTGATTGGAGGGGGGGGGGGGGGGGGGGGCGCTGGCGTGCTTCCTAAAATCAACAATCAACAGTTTTTGCCGGGTTTAGGACCAGCCCGTTCTCCCTGCACCAGTGGCAGATGCTCTCAACCTGGTGGCGGTATGCTTCCTTGTCATTTTTAGTGATGAGGCCAACAATGGTGGTGTCGTCAGCGAATTTGATCACTTTGACGGAGTCCGCTGTGGATCTGCAAGCATTCGTGTACAGGGAGAACAGGAACGGCGGCAGGACGCACCCTTGTGGTGCTCCTATATTTGTAATCCGAGGTTGAGAGGAGATGGTGCCTAGCTTTACGACCTGGGATCTGTTGGTGAGGAAGTCTGTGATCCACAGGCGTAGAGTGGGGTGGACCCCGAGTGCGGCAAGGTTCTCCTGAAGTTTTTTGGGGCTGATGGTATTGAATGCTGAGTTGAAGTCAAGAAGGAGGATCCTGGCATACGTGCCGGGTGTCCAGATGGTCATGGACGAGCTCCAGGCAGATATTGATGGCATCATCGGTGGACCTGTTTGCTCTGTATGCGAACTGGTGCTGATCCAGCAGGGCCTCAGTGGTGAGCTTGAGGAGGGGGATCACCATCCCTTCAAGAATCTTCATGACTGATATAAGTTGTTGAGGTCGGTGACACCTTGCTTTTTGGGGACAGGGATGATGGTGGACCTCTTGAAGCATGCGGGGACTTTCCCACTCTGAAGGGACTTGTTGAAGATGGAGGAAAGAATAGGAGCGAGCTGTCGACCGCCGGTTTTCAGGCAGGCTGGTGACACAACGTCTGGGCCAGAGGCTTTCCTGACATTTATCCTCGACAAGTGTTGCAGAACATCCGCCTCGTTCACCGGTGGAGGGGGCAAGTTTGGTCTCGGGGCCTCAGAGGCAGGGGAGGGGGGAGGTGCCCGTAGCTGTGGAGGAGACTGGTTCTCAAATCTACAGTAGAATTCACTGAGATTCTCGGCGAGCTCAGCACTCGGTGTTGCATGCTGCAGGGGAGGCTTATAGTTGGTGGCGGCCTTGAGCCCTTTCCACACAGCTCGCGAGTCGTTTGAGAGGTTCTGTTCCAGTTTATCCGCATAGCCCTTCTTGGCAGCTCTCAGTTCTCTGTTCAGGTCATTTCTGGCCCTTCTGTATTCATCTCGGTTTCCTGACTTATGCGTGCCTCTTTGCTTCTGCGCAGTTGCTGTAGTTTTTTTGAGAACCACGGTTTGTCGTTAGGATAGAGTTTAAATTGGTGGCAGTGAGAGGTGTTCTGAGGGGTCACAGCCTTGTTTTAGCTCGAATAAGGCTGCTCCCCGCTTGATCTGGTCAAACCCGCAGTCGGGAACCGTATACGCAGGCGTGCCGCGGGCTGGTTCCCTGATGAGTTGCTAAGCAACGAACTGCGTAGGGCGGAGCCACGGAGTGACGTCATCACGCTTGGACGCAGGCTGGGATACTGATGTACCAGCTTAGCGTCTTAGCGGTGTAATCCAACGCATGGTAGATACAACACTGGGGTGTTTCTATCTGGCTGCCTCACGAGAGCGGATTCTGCCTATCCTTAGTGTTACCTGCGTGACAGTGTTTTAACTTTTTATGAATAAAACAGAATCACACTATTGGAAGCTGGTCTTCCTGTGTGTTCTTTTACCACCACTGCAGCCCTGAGAGGACGACACACTCAGATCCAGACCCGGATTGGACCGTAGAGGATTAAGGCGGTGGCTGATAGCCTGGAGGGCGGTGGGGGGCCATACACCCCGAATGCGCTAAGTGGTCTGTTGATAGACCCCAACATCCGGTGAGTGGACTCCTGAAGGGGGGCATGTTATATGCATATGTTTATGTCAAGAGCGCAACTTTATATTGTACAATCTGATTGAACTGCTGGCCATAACCCAGAGACTGAGCTGCAGCACTTGACTCTTTTGGGACTTTGGAAACTGTACAAGTGATTTGCTCTGTGGATACTTACTATTCACTATTTTTGAGTTGACTAAACCTGTGAATAGCAGACTAATCACTTTTATATATCATTGACTGCAAATATTTTGGAGCGAGCGCTTTTTATCAAAAAAATTCTCTAAAGGCTCCATGTCAGGCAGGAGGAAAGAGCTCTACCAGCAACACTGTTTGAGCATAGGAAATAATGCAAACCATTCCTAATAGCAACAGCCTATAGAATTTTATTCTGACTAGTGTAAGATAGTGCCATCCCATATCTGTGACTGCAGATGCATAGTCCAGATAACCATCTACAAGCAGAGCAGGACCCTTCACCAGGCAACCTAGGCAGGTGCTTGAGGCCTAGTGGGTGTCAAGGGACCCACCTGTCACCTTCCCTGACCTCTCTCCACTTCAGATCACCAAAAACACCATAAAGGGCTGCAGATCTACTACCTTCCCTTGGGCTCCATTACATCTTAATCCATCTCTGTCTACATGATCTGTCATTCTTTATGTCCGATATGGGATCTTCAGTGATGGCCCTCTCTAAATTGGCCTCTTTTATGCAGACTCTGGGTAAGACAGGGCCTCTTGTGGGTAGTAATTCATGTTTCTTTTCCAACTCTTCCCAAGAAAGTTGTTTGTTTTTTGTTCATCAGATTGAGGACATCTTGCAGGGAATATTTATCCAGAGCAGTAATCATAACTGTGCTTTATAGCTTGGCAGGGGTCCGCCGACACTCGAAGAGCTCTGCATTCATTTGCCATTCAGCATCAATAAGTACCAGACTTGTCTGAAGTGATACTTAAAAAAAACAAAAAGGAAAAAAAAACAATATATGGAAAAGAAAGCTCAATTGATTCCACTGGAGGTGAAAAAGCAATCTATCTGCTCCCACTAGGATTAGGTAGTGGGTTGCTGCTTCAGATGGTCATTGATGATTCCGTACGGCTTGTTTTCGCATTGTTTGTTGTTGTTACATAAAGAGGTGTTCAACGGGTGGCTTGCCCTTAATCTGCAATGTTTTGCTGTATATTTACTTATCTCTGTGCCCGGGAGAAGCATGTACTTGCCCCCATGCCGAGTATAAAATAGAACTGTGCTGTCTGCACATTTTCTCCTCTATTCTCCTCTATTCACTCCGTGATGGTAATGCCGGCTGTATGAATAGAGAAGATGTACCATTCTGATTTACTGCAGACACTGTGCCTATGTCGGCTGGTTAACCTGTTTCGTTTCCTGTATTGTCCTCTCGTTCTCAGTGTATTTTATTTGGTTGAACCTGTTAACAGCCATGCACATTGGCCTCAATTCTGGTAGGGTTATCAAACAAATTATCTCATTGTGAGGTAATTTAGCTCATGAGGCAATGTCAGCAATTCTGGTAGATTTTAGTCATGTTTTACCTCATGAGGTAAATTATGAGGTAATTTGCATTAAATTTACCGAAAATGGCTATTGTCATGGAAATTAGGGGGCATGTTAACACATCATTTACCTGTCAGTTTAAAGAACAAGGGACACCCATGCTAACCTAGAAATAAAAAACACATATATAAGTACATACATACTACTTCTACTTACATAACAGATGTATTGTTCTATCCACGTAATGATTCCTGTGAATTTTATAAAGGAAAAGCAGAAAATCCTATTCTAGGCAGTGGCCAACTTGCCAAGCTAATGCTGACATCATATCCTCCCTGACTCTTGTTTCCCCCCCTCTCTTCTCTTGCTAATTGTGTATTCATTAGCTGCCCTCCTCCCAGAGTCTTCAGACACTCCCACTGCGGTGTATACTAGGAACTGCACTGTCTTTTTTTTTTTTATTTACACATCCATTCACTGAGTCACCTCAGCCTTGCTTGTAAACACAAGTAATCAGAGGGTGTTTCTGATAAGCAGTAAGATAGGGAAATAAATGGAAGAGAAGGAATATATTATAGATAAAAAGAACCCCCAGCATTCAACTGTTTGGCACTAGGGTCAGTGCTCCTAAAGTAAGTGATAACTACAAACAATAACAGCAAAAAAAGTTTTGCAAGTTTTGAATGCAGGATTAGCATCTTTATCACTTAATACACTCAGACCAGTTGCTGTTGATTTTAAATTATTGCGACAATACCGCTTTAAGACCTGCTTGTGTTTTAGTATCGTTCCTATTCAGGCTGTCTAATTAGAAAAGAATAGTAGAAATAAAACCCAAATATTTACTGGATTTTTTTTTATATAAGGCATTCCTATAATTATACTTTCCATAGGTTGCTAAATAATCAAATACACCTCCGCCCCCCCCCCCCCCCCCCCCAAAAAAAAAGAAAACCTCTTCCAAAGACTATCCTAACTTATCGAAGACAATTAAAGACTACTATTATTTATTTACTGCATGCTTACTGCTGAAATACCTCATGTTTTACCTCACTTTATGCATTTACCTCATGTTTTACCTCATGTTTTACTTCATGTTCGGAAATAGAGAAAAATATTTCAGAGTTGCTAAAAAATGAGGAAACTACCTCATGAGGTAATTTACCTACAAAAAAAATATTTACCTCACATAGCTACCAGAATTTAGCCATTATCTCGAAATAGGTAATGCGTGCCAGGGCATCTTCTAACAGCATATATCGTTATGCTGCCTAATGCAGCTATGCAGAGCAGTGCAGGGAGCTTCTTTATATTTACCTGTCCCCGGTGGCTGGATGGGCTTCTTGGCTCCTCCCTGCACCAGTGGCGCTGCTCCCCTGGCACCATCTTCTGAGTTCTGATTACATGACGTGATCGTAGCCCACGGTATGGTGACAGCGTTGCAGCGCCACCCGGTGGTGGAAGAGTCCCTTCCATTACCCCTCTCCCACCACCGGGCGGCGCAGCAGCATCCCAGGGCCACCACCTGCTATGGAACGTCTGCAGAAGACCGGGTGAGATCAACTGGGTGGGACACAGAGACTTCTAGGGGCTGGAAGATGGTAAGTAAAGATACATTCATTTTTTTTTTGCCACATTTAACATAGTGTGGATTCTAAACTGCAACAATGACAGTCTGATGATGCAATGTTATAAAAAAGACTGTGACTGAAAATCAAAATAACTCTTCTTTGCTACTAATGCAATAATTGTATTTATTATCCGTACTACAGATACAGATCATTATCTCATAAGTTTATTTTCGCTTCAGATTTGTTTTAAAGTGTACCTGAGAGGAGACATCTGAGTTTCTATACTTACCTGGGGCTTCCATAAAGGACTTACCAGGCGAAATTACTAAAAAAAGTAAATTACCTGCCTCATCTTTTAAGGCACGGAGGACGCCGTCCGCGCCCTCAGTGCCGATCTGCCGGGTCCCCCCGCTCATTAGCCCCCCCGGGCCGGCTGCCGACCCCACGGCCCGGGTCGGGCGCTCCTGCCTCTCGCAACATGGCCGCTTCCTCTGGCCGCGGCTGCGCAGTCCGCCTGGCCGGGAGTGCGGCTGCGCAGCTCTAGGACCAACCCCCCTGATCCACGCTACGTAGCTACATAGTAATTTCGCCTCGTAAGTCCTTTAAGGCCGCTCATCCCCAGCTGTCTCCGCCTGGCCGGGAGTGCGGCTGCGCAGCTCTAGGGCCAACCTCCCTGATCCACGCTACGTAGCTACGTAGTAATTTCGCCTCGTAAGTCCTTTAAGGCCGCTCATCCCCAGCTGTCTCCCTGGGTGACTCCTGTCCCCTGCAGTACGGCCCTGTAGCCAGGCTGTCCCTGTTGCGCTCCCATAGCTGAGAGCATACTGTGCTTGCGCAGTACTACCGTATAGGGGCAGAACACTCCTGGGGTCGGCAGCACAAGAGGGCAGTGATCCTGGCCGGGCTGTGCATGGCAAAGAAGCGTGACTCAGCCTTGCTTATAGGGCCGTACTGCAGGGGTCAGAAACCACCCAGGGAGACGGCAAGAGACTGAGCAGCCTCATGAGGGCATAAAGGGATACTTAAGCCATGGATTCAAAATAAAAAATCAGTTTTACTCACCTGGGGCTTCTACCAGCCCCCTGCAGCTGTCCCGTGCCCTCGCCTTCACTCGTGGATCCTCCTGTCCCCCGCCGCCAGCTAGTTTTGTTTTCGCTGACAGGCTTACTGCGCCTGCACAGGCCTGGCCACGCTTCTCCTTCTCGTTCCTGTCCGCAATATCTGCCTGCACAGGACTATTGTGGAATGCAAAGAAGGCTACACGTGGCCAGGCCTAGCTGGCAGCGGGGGGGACAGGAGGATGCGAGGGCACAAGATGGCTGCAGGGGCCGGTTAGAAGTCCGAGGTGAGGAAAACTGATTTTTTTTTTTAAATCAATGGCTTAAAGGAAACCAGAGATGAACACTTTGGCACAAAATAAACATTTCCCCCGATAGATTTTACAAAACAAATATGGCTGGATGGTGTAATGGTTAAGGGCTCTGCCTCTGACACAGGAGACCAGGGTTCGAATCTCGGCTCTGCCTGTTCAGTAAGCCAGCACCTAATTCAGTAGGAGACCTTTGGCAAGTCTCCCTAACACTGCTACTGCCTATAGAGCGCGCCCTAGTTGCTGCTGCTCTGGCGCTTTGAGTCCGCCAGGAGAAAAGCGCGATATAAATGTTATTTGTCTTGTATACCTGGTATTTTCGCCGCTCTGGTGTGCCGTGTTTTTTTTTTTTTGTTTTTTTTGTTTTTTACAAAAATTCCATGCAAAAGAGTTCATCAGAAAAAGATATTATTTAGTGGGCTGTGTGCAAAATGAAATCACCATTTCTAGAAACCTCTTATGACTAACAAATATAGATTAAAAATAAAACTTTTTCAATATACCCTTACATTAGCAGCTCCTCCCATCTCATCACAGCTCTTTGTGATGCTGCAAATATACAGAACAGGAAAGCCGAGCCAGAAGGGGGCATGTTTGGGCTTGAAAAGACCTCAGAGAAGACACTCAGTTATGATTCCTGAGCAAAGCTAGACCGAATGCTGAGTCAGGGATTTTATCAGGGCTGATAACAGGCTGAGCAGTGAAGGATTAAAAACAGAGAGCAGGGTAGGTGTTTTCTCTAATCTTCCCACTGATATATATGGTAAAATACATGAGGGTGCTCTGTCTCTGGTTCACTTTAACTATCCCTTTAAGGAAGCTTCAGGTAAGTATAGAACCTCCGATGTCTCATCTCAGATACACTTTTTTTTAGAAAAAAATTCCCGCCTTTATACTGTATAACGCAAACTCAGAAATCCATAAGTCTTTGTTAATGTCGTCATAAAACAGTGGGAGGATGCTAGTCTCAGGTTTCATTCCTCTGGACACACAGATATGCATCCCCCATGTTGGGTACAGTTCAGGGAACAGCCTTCTATAGGGATGCTTTTTACGTAGTACTTTCATGGATACGGGAAGTGGACTTGTATGATTAATTCTGTTTTTCCCCTTTTAACTTTCTGCCTTATTTTTTGCCTACCTCCTGAGATTAGTCATAACAGCAGCACCATTAACACGTTTTCTGGGAACTGCATATTCTGCCGCGGCCTCTCGCCTCCGCTAACATTAATTAAGAGCGGCCGGACTTGGAAATGACCCTTAAACTGTACATGCTTTCTCATTTATTTTTTGGATCCCAGTTAAATGACAACATATATTACATCTGACAAGTGGCATCTATTTTGCTTTTATTGTCTCATTGAAGCCTTTTTCCCCTCCCTCCTGTGTCATCCTATTTACAGCTGGTGCAAGCTCACTGCTTTTGTGAAAATAACGTAAAATGGTAGGAAAGAGGCTGCAAACTGCTTTTTAATACATTGGGAAAACTGGGAGATGTCTGCTCACTCACACAGACATTTATTAGAACGGAGCTGCAGTCATTGTCTGGAGTGGCTGCATTCTGCAGTACTTAAAGAGGAACTCCAGTGAAAATAATCAAAAAGTGCTTAATTTTTACAATAATTATGTATACATTATTTAGTCAGTGTTTGCCCATTGTAAAAGCTTTCCTCTCCCTGATTTACATTCTGACATTTGTCACATGGTGACATTTTTACTGCTGGCAGGTGATGTCAGTGGAAGGAGATATTGTTTGGTTTTTTTGGCAGTTGGAAACAGCTGTAAACAGCTATTTCCCACAATGCAACGAAGTTCAAAGATCGGAAACTGCCAGGAGTTCCATGGTCCTCACAGTTTTCTGTGGGAGGGATTTCACCACAATATCAGCCGTACAGCGCCCCTTGATGATCAGTTTGTGAAAAGGAATAGATTTCTCATGTAAAAGGGGGTATCAGCTACTGATTGGGATGAAGTTCAATTCTTGGTCACGGTTTCTCTTTAAGGAATAATTGTATGTAAAACACACAAATATTTCTGCTACTCTAGTCTCCACAGACATCTTGTAGCTTGAATCCTTGGGCAAGACTCCCTAACACCGCTACTGCCTAGTGCACATGCCCTAGTGGCCGCAGCTCAAGCGCAAGCCAGGAGAAAAGCACAATATAAATGTTATTTGTCTTATCACACACACTTAACAGACAAGTTTGGCAGATAGTTGGTAGGTTTGTATGAACCTTAAATAGAAGTGGTCCAATCAATGAGATGCTAATTACATTGACTTGATATAGAGCTGATCCAAATTAAGGTAGCACTGCACAAAACAAAGTTTGCATCAATTCCAAATGTTTAGGATCTTGTTTAGGATCTTGTTTAGTAGTGTTGGTGTTTTAATACAGGATACTAAATGATTAAATTCTGTACACCTGAATTCTCCCCAAAGCACTTCAGCACCATTCCGTACCAAACAAGCAGCACAGTGGTTAGCACTCTTGCCTTGCAGCGCTGGGTCCCCGGTACAAATCCCAGCCAGGGCACTATCTGCATGGAGTTTGTATGTTCTCACCGTGTCTGGGTGGGTTTTTTAAGAGCACTCCGGTATCCTCCCACTTCCAAAAAACATACACATAATTGGCTTCCACCTCCATTGGCCCTGGACTATGATACATACAGCACACCATACATACTTAGCCATATGACTATGGTAGGGATATTAGATTGGGAGCCCCTCTGAGGAACAGTTAGGCTGCATTTCCACTTGTGCGGTGCGAATCGCCGCGGTAAAAATTCGCATGCGGATGCGAAATTCGCATGCGGGTCCATGCGAATTTTCATGCGAATTCGCATGGATGACGGTGTATGCGAATTTAACCATGGCAGTGCTGGTGTGCTTTTCCATTGTTTCTATGCGAATTCGCATAAATATTCGCATGCCCAAACCTCATGCGAATTTCCTATTAAATACATTGTATGCGATTCGCATAGCGGTATGCGGAATGCGAATTCTGATGGCTCTGCCATGCAAATTTTTTCTGCACAGAAAAACGCAAAGGAATCCTGACAAGTTTAAACAGTCCCATTCACTTGTATTGCTATGCGAATTTGCATGCGAAAAACGCATGCGAATTCGCGATAGTGGAAATGAGCCCTTAGAGCTAGAAGGGGGATGTATCGGAAACATCTGAAGCCCATGTAAGGGAACGATGTGCAGCCAGGAAAATCTGGTTTAAAGTCTGCATCTTTCTTATAGCAGTGTTCTCCCCAAGCTCTTTTAGCCGGGTGCTCCACCCGGCTAGTTTTGAGGAGCACCCGGCTGTCATCGGCTCACCTCTTCCTATGCTGTAAGCAGAGTTGCTCACAGAAGCACTGGCCCTGCATTCTCATCTTGCCCCACTCGGCTACTTTTTCATGCCACCCAGCTACTATTTCATGCCACCCGGCTGGAAAAAAATTCTGTGGAGAACACTGTTATAGGATAATAATGTAAAACATTTGCTTTGAAAAGAGTTTATGCTTAGAACTTGTACACTATACTATACAGTTTTTTTTTGTTTGTTTTTTTAATCCGCCTTCCTGGTTGAGTGAACAGAGGTGTAATAGGAGATAAGTTAGGCTAATGTCAAGGACAAGTGTTAGCTGTGCCTTTGTTGAAGGAACGGTTGGCAATGATGAGTGGAACGTCAGGGGATTGGAATATGTTTGAAGTTTTGCATGTGTCTGTAAATGGATTTTATTTGGGAAATTGTATTCTTCTTGCTTTGGTATGTAAATGAGGAAGCATAACAGCATGAACTAAATTAAACATTACCTTTGCATTATCCTTCTTGTTGAAGTTTGAGGTTAGCAACTAGGGCTTGGGGATGGTGGAGTTGAGGTGGCTACATATGTAATGCCTGGTACACCATGCAATTTTCTGACAGGTTTACTGTCGGAACGATTTTTTAAACGATTTTTCATAGAAGTGAGGGAACAATCGATCGAAAAATCGTTCAGAAATCAAATCTGATATGTTGAAAATGATCGATCTCACAGTAAATCAGTCAGAAAATTGCATTGTGTGTACCCAGCATAATGCCTGATACACACCATGTAATTTCTCTTCAAATAGATGAGTCAAAACGATTATTTCTGACTGGTCTGATCTGCTTTTTGATAGTTTTTTTTCTGATTTTGTATAGAAGGGATGAGAAAACTGATCTGAAAAATGATCAGAAATCAGATCGGACCTGTAGGAAATAATCAATTCAACCAGTCTGATGGGAAATTGCATAGTGTGTACCAGGCAATAGAGGGTAGCAGGGTGTGCAAGTGATGATTGTGCTAGTGGTGTGTATATTTTCAGTCGTAAGACCTGTACACATACTATATTAAAGTTGGCTGATAATCCAAGGTGTGTTCAGCAGCCCCAGACCACCACTTAGCCACAAATACCTTTTTTTTTCTCAGCGCTTGCCCCGCCACCCCACATTGCAACACAGAACGCTTGGTTGACCTGCAGGCAAACTATGCATCTGTACAGTCTCAGCCCAGCAATGTCACCCAATTGGGTCCTGATCCCCAGTGTCCTCCCCTTGCTTTTAGTCGGGTGCTCCACCTGGCTAATTTTGGGGAGCACCCGGCTGTCATCGGCTCGCCTCCTCATCCTCCTATGCTGTGAGCAGAGTTGCGCTGGCCCTGCATTTGATTATCGCGCCCCACCTAGCTACTTTTTCATACCACCCAGCTGGAAATTCCGGGAAGAACACTGCTAATCCCCATTGGGCGATAGCCATCTAGCCTGTGTCTAGCCTTTAGCTCGGCCTACTATACAAACGTGTGCCTGCAGAGGAAATGATTAGCATTGATTGAGGAAGGAGCATGGTACCTCTAACCACATTAGCTCAGATGGTGGAAACACTAGTGACCAAAACAGTTTCTAACACACGGATCATTCACCCTCTTGGAGTGGCGTACCTATGAAATCACAGCCGGGAGATTTGGGCGCAGGATACAGCCGAAACATGGCTTAACCTGCTCCTGCAGAAGTCCCGGCTGCGTTAATTATTATTTTCTCTTCCAGGTCCACGTGGATGGTAGGTAATGATGTAATTTGGCTTCCAGTTATTGCTCACTGTATGCCGCCATAGCCGTAATACCTATTACGCAAATCTCCTGCGCTGTTATTATAGCGCTTGCTTGGAGCATATACTCCTCAGAATCATGCAGTAAAACACACTGCTGCACTGGCCATTTATGTGATTGGCCAGCTCAGGAATCAGCTTTGTACTTGTTCACATTTTTTGCCACATTTTAAAATCTTTCAGCTCCCATTCATTGATCTAAGTCCCCGGTAGAAGAATCAACAGCTTCTTATCAGAAGCCGCTGTCTTTATGGAAAAGAAAAAGATCACGTCCTTATACTTCCTGTAAGCGAGAGTGCTCGCTTACAGGATGGAAAAACTGTGGCCATCTTGTGGCCAAATAATAAAACTACATGCACATACCTTTTTCTCGCAAAAAAACACAATAAATTACATTTAAATTGAACTGTTTACCTCCCACACCCAAAAAATACCCAAATACATTTTTTAACTAAAATAAATAAAACAATTTAAAATAAAAAAAAAACCCCAGGGAACTTTTTTTTTTTTTTTAATATGCATGTCAAGAGGGGTACACATGGAGCAGGTAGTCCTTGGTTAACGTACGAGATAGGGGACTGTAGGTTTGTTTGTTAACCTGAATCTGTTCTTAAGTCGGAACAATGTGCTATCTCTGTCCCCTGTACTTCTTCAGTGCCCCCCTGTGCCTTCAGTGTCCCTCTCTGTGTCATAGCTGCCCATGCGAAACTGAAAAAGTGCACCTTTATTTCCAGATAAAATATTGGCGCCATACATTGTGATAGGGACATTTTTTGGGTGGCGGAAAAACAAGATATAGATCAATTCATTGTGATAATCAGTGATGGTTATTGGCGAATGAATGGGAGGTGAAAATTGCTCGGATGCGTAAGGTGAAAAATACCCGCGGTCTGAAATGTTTAACATTGAGGCTGAATTGCCTCAGAAATCGGCAAAAATGCTGCAGGACCCGCGTTTGCATTTAGGGAAAAAAAAAATTGCTCTGGTGTGCACCAGTTCATTGACTAACATTAGCCAAGCGGTTTTCAACCCGCAAGCATTTTCTAAAACGCTCAGAACCTCTCTTGGTGTGCACCCAGCCCTTGGAAACGTAAAAAGGCGTACCATATGTACGGTCTTTCTCTTTCTCTCTCTGCCTGCTTGTTTCACACCGCTGCTTCACTAAGTAGTAAAGCAAAGATCAGTTCTGCAGACAGTTTTAAAACATTTTTTCATTTTTTGTGAAAGGAATATTCAACATAATTAGCTTTGGCAACTGTGTCAAATCAGGGGGACGGTGGGGGGAGGCTGAAGCAATACAATAGTCTTGTTATAGTAAACGCTAATATAGTAAACCTCTGGCTATAATAAATCCTATCCTCAGCTCCCTGACCAGGGGCGTAACTACAAATCATGGGTCCCCCAGCAAGACTTTTATTGGGGCCCCTTCATGTCACAACCCTGCCCTTTGTGACCCTCACTTCATAGGGGCCCATCATACAAGGGTCATGAAACAAGTGTGCCTGTGAGGATTTTCACACCCATAACGTGTAGCCACAAAGACACCTGCTCTGAGGTATCCGAGAAAAGGAAGGTTAGTAGGTGGGGCACCCCACACCTCTGAGCCCCCCTGCCGTTGCAGGGGCTGCTCCCCCCCCCCCCAGTCCCAACCATATGTGAATGTATAATGTATGTCTAATCCGGATATAGTACTTGGCCAGGTCCCGTGGAGTTTACTATAAAGGGATTCTGCAGTATACGGCTCCCCTCCACTGTTTATTGCACAGCACACGTGTGCAGAGGCTTGTGCTGGGAATAAAGTATGGATTGGATGTCACAAGGCACTGAACAAAGGCCTGTCATTTTCATATCTTCTCACATGTCCAAAGATTATTGCTTTATATGATGTCATTAATAACTCAACAGGAAGACAGCACAATCTTCAGTGATTCCTAGTTTATCTCCCATGAGCAGACTGGTTTCCTATCTCCCTTTATTTCACTCCGCCAAATTTATACTCATGTCTTTTCCTCCGTTAAATGCCCTTATCTCTGCCAACTGGATGAAAACCTAATCACCTTCTACAAAGAGTGCGTGGATTTAAAAAGTTGCTATTTATCTCCCAAGCTGCAAAACAAAATGCTGCAAAATCTCCCCAGTGCTGTGATGCAATTTAAATTAGTTTCCCGCTGAGTACTTCTGTGAATGAATTTGTGTGGGGCCGTCTTGGTCCCTGTTCATGTGCTGTTACTACAGTGTATGTTATAATATAATCAGGCCCGGATTTACCTTACAGGAGCCTATAGGCACAGATGTCCGAATACCGTAGACTTTGTCCTCCATGATCCTACAAACACCCATCAAACCGCATTGCAAGTATGCTGGCTGTCCCAGCTGTCACTTTTCCCTTCCTTCCCTTGCCTGTTATAGGTAGCTTCAGGTGCCGCTTAGTATTAGGTAGCCTGAGGTACCCGCAATATTAAGTAGCTAGAGGTGCCCCCTAGTATTAGGTAGGGTAGAAATACCCGTATTAAGTAGCTAGAGGAACCGCAGTATTAAGTTGTTAGAGGTACCCCTGACTGAAGGGAAATCTTGTCAGTAGAATGCCGAGAGCCGGTGAGTAATCTCTCATTTACACTCTCATCAGGACTCTTCATAGGGAAGGAGGGAGAGAGGCGCCTTGGGGAGAGGTGTGAGCCGCCTTTCCATCATCAGGTGCCTGTAGTGCCTTATGGTAAATCCGGCCCTGATTGTACACAGGTAATCCCTGACTTACGAACACCCGACTTGCGGATGACCCGCTGATACGAACGGCATGGATTCTGTGTTTCCATGGGAACAGGTCAAAAACAAAATTCAAATTGGACTTTTGAAGGGTTTTTGAAAAAAATAATTTAAAAAATTAAAAGAAAAAAACGGCTTTTAAACTTGTATAAGCAGGCACAGAGGGCAGATGTGACACGGAGGTGGACACTGGAGGCTCAGGGGGGCACAGAGGAGGTACAGGGGTCAGAGATGGCACAGTGTTGTGACTGAAGGACACATTCAGGTTAAGAACGAACATACAGTCCCTATCTCATTCGTTAACCAGGGACTACCTGTCTAACAGTTGTGTGAGGGGAAAAATTGAGTGAAACGGCCATTAAAAGAAACCTGAAGTGAGGTATAAGGAGGCTGCCATATTTTCTTCTTTTAAGTCGTACCAGTTGCCTGGCAGTCATGCTGATATGTCATGCATTAGTATCTGTATTTCACACCTGAAACAATCAGGGAAATCCAGTCAAACTTAAGTCAGAGCACTTTATTTTTGTGCTTGTTCTACAACAAGAAGCATTGAGGCAGTTCTGCTGATCCTCAGCCTCTAATACTTTTAGATTTAGAGATTCAACAAGCGTGCTGATGTTTCTGACTGAAGTCTGACAGAATTGGTGGCATGCTTGTTTCAGGTGAGTGATTAAGTCAGATTTATCAAAGAGTGTCTGAGACAAAATATTGGTAGGTTTTTAGAAATCCATGGAGAACTGTCTCAGACATCTTAAGAAATCATTACATAGTGCAGATTCCTTCTAATACTGTTGTAGAATAGGAGGAGCTAGAAAGGTCTCTCGGACAGTGCAGTTTGTGAGGGCAATTGCTGTTGCTGAGGTAACCAACACAACTGCTGTATTGATAGCAGCAGGCTCTGAGGAGGAATTCAGCAGGGGGGAGGAGCACCACACAAATCATGCCTAGCCTGCACTCTGCAATCATGTCTAGCCTGCAGTTCTACATCTGTAGAACTGCTATCAAGCACTTCTTAATCTGCGCCAGTTTAGGGATGGATTTGCACTTTTCTTAACTGTAGTGCAGCTCTAGAAATTCATGCTAAACTGCCACTATTACCTAGGATTTAAGAAGGTTCTTCTTATGCAGAACGGTTCTCCCTGCAAGTTAGAAGATTAAGAAGAAAAAACTGTCGGTAATGCGTTGAGAAATCTCCCCCAGTCACTGCTGCAGCCAAAGAGAACAGCAAAGGCTGCCAGGCAACTGGTATTGTTTAAAAGGAAATAAATAGGGCAGCTTTCATACCCCTCACACTTCAGGTTCCCATTAAAGGCTTATTTTTAAATGTCTGTGATATGGCTATTTTTCATTTCCTTTTACAGGATCAGAGTACAGAAAGTGATATTCATGACATAATAGTCATGCTGATTCCTGTTATACGTTGATTTACATTGTGCCAGTATTGGGACAGGCTGTTGCACAGAGAGTGCAGTGCTTTGAAGTTCAAATAATAATTGGACCAGTGGCCTTCCCTCAAGGTTACCAGGCAATTTATTTTATACACACACACGATTCCGGTCAATCAAAATAATTTCTCCAGATCAGATTGGGTGACCGTTTCAGTCATCACTGCACAGACATGATACTTGGCAGACAGCTCCTCACTGTGCTAACTTAACCAAAGAATTCCCCCACAACCTGTGGCATAGCTAAGGAACGATGGGCCCCGGTGCAAGTTTTACATGCCCCCCCCAGCATTCTACACACTGATATGGCACACCAAAACCTGCCAAGGATAATTGGTGTTAGAGGTGCGAGATGGGGAACAGCTTGTTAATGATGATCATTCAAAGCATTTATAGAAGTGATTATTACAAGCACAGGACCAATAAAGAGCTAATACTGCAGTTGAGGGAGGGCCCAAGGGCCCTGGTGCATTAGAGACCTCTGCAGCCCCCTATTGCTTTGCTACATCACTGCCCACAACTGAAAATTGTGAGCAATGACGATCTAAAGGCTGTATAAGATCAAGACTAACGTCCGATACAGTGTTTGGTGCAATATGAGTCCATTCTGGACCCTGCAGATGGGTCACTCAGTTGTGTATTGAACTTTGGGACACTGCTGGGACCTGTAGCTGTGTACCCCATTCACCAAGTCTGCACTCTGATTCCAGCACTCTTGGGACTAGATAGTATAAAACACAAGCAAAATGTCACCCTACATCTTATAGTACTGTACGTTCCGTGCATTTGCTTTCTTCCATTCAGCAGCTATAGGTTAACCGTGTCATACCAGCTAGTTATTGGTCAGTTTAATAATGTCTTGAAATATATAGAAGACACTAGTTGCATTGTAATAATCTGATTAAGTATTTGGTTGAAATGTAAAGATTTAGCCTGTTTGTCTATTACTTTATTGTTGCATTTTTAAAGTCTCTGTATAGCTTTCTTTTTATGTTTGGCTTTTTGTAACATGAGCTTTAATTACTTCTGCCAAGTCTCCTCGTACCACATGAGGTTAATTACTGTCAAGCAGATTTTCTCGGCAGAAGGGTCCAAATGAGAATCTTTTGAAAGACCCGCCCCCTCACATGGAAGAATCGCTTTCATGCTCATTTTTGGAAAGAAATGAAAAGTTCCCCTATTCCTCAGTGTAAATTGTCAGAGGAACAAAGCCGTTTTATGCCATCTGCTGGACTCTAAGATGTTCCTAACTTTTGTGCCACAGATGGTTTGGCTTTGCAAGTCCAAGGCTGTAACCAAGGACTAGTTTTTCAGAGGTACATCCTGGCCTCGATAATTTATCTTGTAGCCCTTCTACAAGGCAAACTTCATACAGATATCACAAATTCAATTCTATCAAACAGCCGCATATATGGTAAATTTAGTTTTGCACTTTGTTTCTTGCCAGAGTAGACCGGTATGTGTTAAAGTGTAAATATGGGGAGTTACCAGCGGCACGAAAAGGCAAAATTTGGTTCTGTGGGAACAAATAAAAAATGTTTTTCCAAAACTACCTTGTAGTTTTTGAGAGTTTATTTTAAAGAAAAAAATGTTTAACTTGTTGTTTTGCTGTGGCACACTATACTACATAGCGAGTTCCGAGTTCTGCATTCACATCTTATACATTTTAAAGCAAACCTGTGATCCAGCGCTGGGACGCTCGGGAAGTTTGTGTCCGCACTCTCGTCTATAAATGAGCGCAGCCGCACATAACCAAAATCAACATTTCAATCATCACTAGGACAGGAGTCACAGTAGGGCAAAAGGAAGCACAAAGGAGGGCAGCGGTGACAGTGGGAGCAGAGGTGGCACTGAGAACGGGGTGACAGAGGTGGCACAGATGGGGACACTGAGAGAATGGGGTGACAGAGGTGATAGTGGGGACTGGGGAAGCACAGAGGGGTACAGTGAGAGAACAGGGGGACAGAGGTGACACAGTGGGGAGGCACGGAGGGGGACAGTGAGAGAACAGGGGGACAGAGGTGACTGTGGGGAGGCACAGATGGGGACACTGAGAGAACAGGGGGACAGAGGTGACACAGTGGGGAGGCACAGAGGGGGACAGTGAGAGAACAGGGGGACAGAGGTGACTGTGGGGAGGCACAGATGGGGACACTGAGAGAACAGGGGGACATAGGTGACACAGTGGAAAGGCACAGATTGGGACACTGAAGGCACAGAGGAGGTACAGGGACAGAGATGGCACAGTGTTTCGACTTATGGACAGATTCAAGTTAAGAACAAACCTACAGTCCTTATCTTGTTTAACCGAGGGCTACCTGTACAGTCCAAGGATTTTCCCTTTCAGTTTGGAATGCTTCGAGCAGCCAGTCAGACACCTTTATGTGCTGTACAATACTCTGGTTCCTCCATGCTTTTTATATAGAATCATTCTATCCATATAAAGCAGTTGGTAATCATTCCACTGTGCTGTTTACTAAAAAGTATTAATTCCTGCTTTTATAATTCAATAGAATACGTGTCAAGTAAATAGAACTTGACCTGATGGTGTCCTGTTGTTTTCTCGGCTGGTTTTGTCATATTTTAATGCCTTTGCTTTCTTTTTGGCTGCAAAACCACAAAATGTCTCACTGGAAATTGCACTGTAACGGCACAGATGAGAAAATCATGTGCTCCCAGTTTAGAGTCTGTGCAGTTCTGTAAGCCCTGCCCTGCAATGTGCACAAGCTACACAAGGGGGCTCTGGATAGCATCCAGCTCTTTAGTTATGTGTTCAGTTTAGAAGCCAACCACAGCACTGGGAGGGGAGGAAGAGCTGCAGAGATGATCTCTCCTAGAATCCAGACACTGGCTGACTCCCATGTACTTCTGTCACTCATTGTGGCTGAGTTATAGAGAGAACTTGAGAATAAATAGTGTTTATGTACTTCTGCTTAAGTCAGTTCAGTGGAATTTAAAATTGGCCTCAAACCGCTAATACATATTTCCTTCACTTTTTTAAGCCCAATCTGGCATGTCACCGTCCGTTTGTAAATTAAAAGCTGTTACTCCAGTACTGATAGTAGACTAGCTGCAGTGTGTGTTGGCTCCTGTATGAACAATTCACTTCTGTGATGGTACTTTCCTTCTCTCTTGTATCTTTAGATTCTTTGCGGTTGATTCACAGACAGCGCAAGGCAATATTATCGATACTACCGGCAGTGTGTACCGTGAGTTACGGTGTTAGCGTGACATGTGGTACTCAAATAGCGTGAGCGTTGCTATGTTAATGAGCATTAATAACAGTAACGCTTATTAGGTACATGTGTTACTGTAGCAATGCTTGTGCTACTTGAATACTGTAGGTTGCGCTAATAGCGTATCTCGCAGTACACGCTGCCGGTAGTGCGCAGCAATATTACCACACTTTTGTGCATTGACCACTTTGTTGCTTTATGCCTGTAGGTCTTTCACCATATACTAAATACAGACTATTGACCTTGTGATGAACTATTTCAAGTCTGAGGAAGGCTTCATAGCCGAAAGCTTACTCCTTTCCTTCTAACTGGAATACAGAAAGAGACACAGAGAGCCCACTATAGTAGAGTATGTACAGGCAATATGGGTGTGACAAAGTATACGATGTTAATACTCACAAACCAGGGTTACCTTCCAAGCAACCACTGTAAAGGCAGGTGGGGAGATAAGACCTTTCCCCGCTCAGGATTAAGAAGTCACGCACTGTAGATTAGAAAAAAGGGGGGCAACACCCCTCCACCAAGGGTGGACTTAGAACATGTACAGGCAAACAGAGGCGCCAAAAGGATAAAGGACGATATGTTTAAAAATCGGGGGAGGCCAAGGTGGATTTCCCTCCTCCAAGTAGACACCACAAACTGTTGATAAAGTTCAGCCAAATAAATATTCGCATACTCCAGAAAGTGGGTTTCACAGGATTATCCCGCTTCCTCAGGCTATGGACGGAGCATAAAACTCCTGTAGGTCTAGTACAAAGCAAAGCGCCTCTGTCCTTTTCTTCTAAGTTAGCCAATAAATGGTATCAGCCTGATTCAAAACCTCTTTCTATTCCAGATGACTAAGGGCCTGTTCATACTATGCGCGTTCCTAGCCGTTTTCAGGGAACGTGTACGGGTACCAAAAACGCATAGAAACTGCTCCTAATGCTTTTGAATGGGCTAGTTCACATGTATGCGTATGAGACGCATACGTTTCTTATCCGCATTGCTGCACGCAGTTCTGTGCGTCACGCATAGAAACGGACGCAATGAAAGTCTATGGACGCGTATCAAAAACGCGTACTATTGCGTTTTTAGCGTACGTTTCCCTCTGCGGTTCCCATAAGCCTTTTTTCCCCCTGGGTCACGTGTGTGTGCAAAACGCAATAGAAAACGCATTAGAACGCAAGAAAAACGCATGCGTTTTTCAACTTGTGTTTCTTTGATTTTATACGCGTGCTTCATACACGGACAGTCTGAACAGGCCCTAACACCGTTCAATACTCCACTGCTGCTACTTCTAAAATGATAAAACTAAGTAATTGGAGGGGAGATTTTGACATATTTCCCCTTTAACCTCCTGCCTCCTCCTTTTTGATGATTGTGGTTACAATTTCACACACACCTGTCACAAAAAACCCCACATGGTACCCCACGCCCCAGTTCACCGCACAGAATAATAGTTAGATGGCGTTTGTCCACCCTGAAGGCTGGTGACCTTATTACATTACTCCTTATCAGAGTTCCATCTCTGTTCCCTCAGAGTGACGGTGTGTTTCCAGTCTGGCCAATCTCCCTGACAATTTGTGTGGTGTCCTGGAATGCTGTATGCCCAGGCGTATTACCGTATATGACAAACTTCACTTGCCTTTCCAGCCTGCTCTTTGTCTTTCCATAATTTTCTCCTTACAAGAAAAAATGATCGCATTAGAGCAATTTTGACTAGTTTGTGTGTCCAGCTGCTTCTTCTCATGCTCTGCTGTAGTGTATGTGACAGTGCAATTATTTCAGGGAGGCAGGCTGCAATGATACTTGTAAAAGTCTATTACCTCGCTGGATGATTGGAGGGGGACTAATCAGTGTTAACATTTCAGGGATTTAAACCTGTTGCTATGGCGTTGTGCGGCTTTGATGAGGTATCTGTTTATAGAATGTCAATACTCCGCCAATTGGCAGGTGGAATCATAGATTGGTTGAGTGGTTTTTAATTGGGATTAAAAATGCCCATGCCGCACTTGTGGATGGGGAAATGTGTGAGGGCCCATTCAGTACGCGAGCTGCATCTTAAAGTGGATCTGAACTCAGAACTCTTTCTGCTATAAAAGATAAGTAACAGCATAATAACCTTTAAAGAAAAATATTTGTTACAGCTGATACAAATCCTGCAATATTTCTGCAGTGGATCTACTTCCTGCTTTCATGGAATCAGACTTCACATCCTGTGTTTACCATTAGCTGCTCTGCCGAGGCAGCCAGCTAACACTGCTAAGAGATCAAATTACAATGGTGATTAGTCACAGATAAGGAGAATTAGACATGCTATATACATACAGGGTGCATTTCTATGTTTTCCTTCTGTCCTGTGCAAGAGTTTAGGTCCACTTTAATGTCGTGACCAGCTGTCCCATATTTTCCTGCATATGAAATCTGAATGAAAAATCAATGTCAATCCTGTAGTAGCTGGGGGACCCCATCAAGATGTTGCACTATGGTTCCCTAATTAGTAGTTGCACCTTTATGTGACTGGTCCATTTTTGTAACGTTTTTGTTTGTAATACAGGTGTGCAAGATGTGGCAGTGCTTGATGTACACCTGAAATGAGTGAGGTATGGAGGCTGCCATATTTATTTCCTGTTAAATAATACCAGTTGCCTGGCAGACCTCTTTAGCTGCAGTAGTGCCCGAATCACACACTTGAAACAAGCTTGTGGCTAATGCAGCTAAACATCTGACCTGCATGCTTGTTCAGGGGCTATGCCTAAAGCCAGGTACACACTTTCAATTAGGATTGCTCAATCACTAACCAATTGTACCACCTCCATTAAGTATGAGTGTTTACCAACACAATCTGCTCAGTGTTCAATATCTGTCGACTCTCATACCACATGGAGGTGGAAAAATTAGTCAGTGATTGGCCAATATTAATTCAAAAGGCGTATTAGGCTTAAAGTGGATCTGAGGTGAACTTTTACACATTGCATAATTGTGTTCCTTTCCTATTGTTTATAGGGCATTCCTCAAGCCAAATACTTTTTTATTTTTGTTTTAATACTCTAATTCCCTATAAATTAAACAAGCCACACCCACAAGTTTTCAGAGAGCCTTGGCAGTAGCAAGGGCTCATGGGAGCTTAGTCTGGGCAGGAGGAGGGGGAGGTGTTACTAGCCAGAGATTTCAGAGGCAGAGGGGAGGAGGGGGGATTACCGTAGGTTTTTTTCACAGGCTGAGTGCTTAAGATGCATATAAGCCTGCCTCTTTGTAATGTTTACAAACATGTATCACAGCAATAAATAATCATATTCTATTAAAACTGTTTGCAGCTAGATTTGCTGTGTAAACTATCTAAACTTTAGAGAAGGTATATAGACAAGTTACTTGTTAGTTTTTCATCTCGTATCCGCTTTAATAGTATTAGAGGCAGAGGATCAGCAGGAGAGCCATGCAATCTGCATTATAGATCAGCCTCTACATCCTTCTAAGTTTAGCTGTGCTTGAACACATAACCATGAACAAAAATGAATGTGCTGCTGGCGTGACATGTAATGTGTAACATGTTATTGTTACTGGTTTCCTTGCTTGTGGCTTCTCCTGAAGAAAATGTTTCCATGTTTTCCGAGTTGTGTTTGCCTCTCCATGAAACTGACAGGTGGTATTTTCTTTCATCAACAGCTTGTAGCGATCTATGAAGAACAAGACCCACATCATGGGGGAGATGGCACCAGCGCCAGCTCCACTGGTACTCAGAGCCCGGAGATATTTGGCAGTGAGCTTGGAACGAACAGCATGTCAGCCTTTCAGCCCTACCAGGCAACAAGTGAAATCGAGGTCACCCCGTCAGTCCTGCGAGCAAGTAAGTGGCATGACCAGCGCTGCTCAGCGCACGCCCATCCATACTGCTGGAACGCACCCAGTAACTGAGAGGAGGAGACTGGCTGCAACACGTTCCTGTTAAACAGGGCAAAAATAGCTGCCTGGACATTACTGCAATAAGAACTTATTTATACATCCAAATAAATTCTATATTTAGTTATATTTGCTGCACAAAAATGGATTGAAAGTTAACATTTTAAGCCTTAACGACAATAAAATATTAAGGCTCATACACACGCTCAACAAAAGCCTTTTAAATGTACGATTATCAAACAATTTGACGAAGTTGGACGATTTTTGTCAAGTAAAAAATGTGCAAACGACAAAGCCAGTGGCGTAGCTAAGGAGCTGTGGGCCCCGATGCAAGTTGGGGCCCCCCAAGCACTCTATACATAACAATTGATACGGCGCACCAAAACCTGCCAATGGCAACTACAGTGTCAGAGGTGCAAGAATGGGGTGGGGAACAGCTTGTTAATGATTACCACTGTCCAAAGTATCTATAGTAGTGATTATTATGAGTACAGGACCTATAGAGGGCTAATACTGAAGTTGACGGAGGGCCCCTCTGCCCCAAGGGCTCCGATGTGGTCCCAACCTCTGCACCCCCTATTGCTACGCCTGATAAGAGGCGTCCAACGACTGATAAGGCGCAGCTCAAGTCAATCCAGCTGTTGGATTGACTTGACGAACGACTGAGAGAAGTTGTGTCCAACATGGCAATGTGTACAGAAGTCTGCTATGACTTTTCAACGACTTCCGTTACTATTTAGAGCATATTGGTCGTTCACCAGTTGAGTTACAATATGTAAATTTGTAGTTGTTTGTCAAGTCGTTCTGTATATATAATAGTTGTTTGCGCGCCAAGACGTATCTTTCCAACTTTTTTAAATGTAGTAATTTGTAAAGTTGTTTATAGTAAGACTTTTGAGCGTGAGGCACTGTAGAATAGCAGAATGCAGTAAATGATTGAGGATACTCACTTTTATGGTAATTTTCTGGGTTTCAGCATCAGATCGCTTCCTTATGCCCAGGGTCGGATTTACAGCTCAGGAGCCTGTAGGCACATAAGCTTGGGTGCCCTAAACGTTGCCCCTTAACACAGGCCACACCCCTCAATCATGTTCCCCTTTTCCTATTAGAGTGTCCTTGAGACAAAACGTGTGTCATGTTTAAGGCCTCGTTCACATCTGCTGCGCTGAGAAACGTGTGAAAGGGCATGGTAAAAAACACATGCACTTGTGCGCGTTTCTGTGTGTTGCGCTGTGCCTCTTTAAGGCACCTTTTGCTTAATGTAGAAGTAGCAGTTGTCAATAAAGCTTTGTTTTTCTATGTAAATTTTTTTTTTCCAAATAGGAGTAACAAACGCATGCGCTTCAAAGCGATTGTACGCACTTCTATGCGCTTAAAAAGAGCACCCATTCACTTGCATTAATGTGCGCTTTACAGCTCAACGCACAGAAATGCATGCAACCCTACGCCAAGTAATAGGACAGAGGGCTGCCTGTATCTACGCACCAGACATGGGAGATGGGGTGGGTGGGGAAGGCCGGAGCTGGAGACATCGCAGGGAAGGGAGAACAGCAGCGCCTCTCTGCATCAGGAGGTGGTTATTTGGGGAGGGGAGCTACCTTTGCCACATAAGTTCGGCTGTAGGCAAATGCCTACAG